>NC_141907.1:54720000-55025859 GCF_057802395.1 Ceratotherium simum simum | reverse complement strand
GGTATTTGACCTTCTCCCTCTGACTTATTTCACTTTGCATAATACCCTCAATGTCCTTCCATGTTGTCACAAATGGCTGGATTTCATCGTTTCTTATGGCTGAGTAGTATTCCATTGTGTATATACACCACATCTTTATCCATTCGTCCCTTGATGGGCACTTGGGTTACTTCCGAGTCTTGGCTATTGTGAATAACGCTGCAATGAACACAGGGATGCATGTATCTTTACGCATTGGTGTTTTCAAGTTCTTTGGATAAATACCCAGCAGTGGAATAGCTGGATCATATGGTAGTTCTATCCTTGATTTTTTGAGGAATCTCCATACTGTTTTCCATAGTGGCTGCACCAGTTTACACTCCCACCAGCAGTGTATGAGAGTTCCCTTCTCTCCATATCCTCTCCAACACATGTTGTTTCCTGTCTTGTTAATTACAGCCATTCTGAGGGGCGTGAAGTGATAACTCATTGTAGTTTTGATTTGCATTTCCCTGATAGTTAATGATTTTGAACATCTTTTCCTGTGTCTATTGGTCTTTTGCCCATTTTTTAATTGGGTTGTTAGTTTTTTTGTTGTTGAGATGCATGAGTTCTTTATATATTTTGGAGATTAACCCCTTATCAGATGTATGGTTTGCAAATATCTTCTCCCAATTGTTAGGTTGTCTTTTTGTTTTGTTGATGTTTCCTTTGCTGTGCGGAAGCTTTTTAGTTTGATGTAGTCCCATTGGTTTATTTTTTCTATTGTTTCTCTTGCCCGGATAGACATGGTGCTTGAAAATATGTTGCTAAGACCGATGTCAAAGAGCGTACTGCCTATGTTTTCTTCTAGAAGTTTCATAGTTTCAGGTCTTACATTCAAGTCTTTAATCCATTTGGAGTTAATTTTTGTGTGTGATGTAAGGTAAGGGTCTACTTTCATTTTTTTTGCATGTGGCTATCCAGTTTTGCCAACACCATTTGTTGAAGAGACTTTGTTTTCTCCATTGTATGTTCTTGACTCCTTTGTCAAAGATTAGCTGTCCACAGATGTATGGGTTTATTTCTGGGCTTTCGATTCTATTCCATTGATATGTGTGTCTGTTTTTGTGCGAGTACCATGCTGTTTTGGTTACTATAGCTCTGTAGTATATTTTGAAATCAGGGAGTGTGATACCTCCAGCTTTGTTCTTTTTTCTCAGGATTCCTTTAGCTATTCGGGGTCTTTTGTTGTTCCATATAAATTTTAGGATTCTTTGTTCTATTTCTGTGAAAAATGTTGTTGGAACTTTGATAGGGATTGCATTGAATCTATAGATGGCTTTAGGAAGTATGGACATCTTAACTATGCTAATTCTTCCAATCCAAGAGCATGGAATATCTTTCCATTTCTTTGCATCTTCTTCAATTTCTTTCAGCAATGTTTTATAGTTTTCGGTGTACAGATCTTTCACCTCTTTGGTTAAGTTTATTCCTAGGTATTTTATTCTTTTTGTTGCAGTTGTAAATGGGATTGTATTCTTAATTTCTCTTTCTGCTACTTCGTTGTTAGTGTATAGAAATGCAACTGATTTTTGTATGTTGATTTTGTATTCTGCAACTTTACCATATTCGTTTATTAATTCTAAAAGTTTTCTGGTGGATTGTTTAGGGTTTTCTACATATAAAATCATGTCATCTGCAAATAGTGAGAGTTTCACTTCTTCCTTTCCAATTTGGATCCCTTTTATTTCTTTTTCTTGCCTCATTACTCTGGCTAGGACTTCCAGTACTATGTTAAATAGGAGTGGTGAGAATGGGCATCCTTGTCTGGTTCCTGTTCTTAGAGGGATAGCTTTCAGTTTTTCACCATTGAGGATGATATTAGCTGTGGGTTTCTCATATATGGCCTTTATTATGTTGAGGTACTTTCCTTCTATACCCATTTTATTCAGAGTTTTTATCATAAATGGATGCAATACCTTGTCAAATGCTTTCTCTGCATCTACTGAGATGATCATGTGATTTTTATTCTTCATTTTAGTAATGTGGTGTATTACATTGATTGATTTGCGAATGTTGAACCATCCCTGCATACCTGGAATAAATCCCACTTGATCATGGTGTATAATCTTTTTAGCGTATTGTTGTATGCTATTTGCTAGTATTATGTTGAGGATTTTTGCATCGATGTTCATCAGTGATATTGGCCTGTAATTTTCTTTTTTTGTGTTGTCCTTGTCTGGTTTTGGTATCAGGGTAATGTCGGCTTCGTAGAATGAGTTAGGGAGCTTCCCCCCCTCCTCAATTTTTTGGAAGAGTTTGAGAAGGATAGGTATTAAGTCTTCTTTGAATGTTTGGTAGAATTCCCCAGGGAAGCCATCTGGTCCTGGACTTTTATTTTTGGGGAGGTTTTTGATTACTGTTTCAATCTCCTTACTGGTGATTAGTGTATTCAAATTCTCTACTTCTTCTCGATGCAGTTTTGGAAAGTTGTGTGATTCTAAGAATTTATCCATTTCTTCCAGATCGTCGAATTTGTTGGCATATAGCTTTTCATAGTAGTCTCTTAGAATCTTTTGTATTTCTGAGGTGTCTGTTATAATTTCTCCTCTTTCATTTCTGATTTTACTTCTTTGTGCCTTCTCTCTTTTTTTCTTGGTAAGTCTAGCTAAAAGTTTGTCAATTTTGTTTATGTTTTCAAAGAACCAGCTCTTGGTTTTATTAATTTTTTCTATTGTTTTTTTTAGTCTCTATTTCATTTATTTCTGCTCTGATTTTTATTATTTCCCTTATTTGGATACTGATTTTGGGCTTTGTTTGTTCTTCTTTTTCCAGTTCCTTTAGGTGACACCACAGATATTTTAAACATCTTTGACTACATCATTCCAGTCTTTTCAGAAAATTACCTGGTATATTGACATTAAAATATTCTAATTTCCTCTACCTTTACTTTCTTTTTTCCCTTCAGGGAGACCCACTACACTATCTGAGTTAATGAGGAAAACTGAAATGTGGCTCATTCAAACCTACTGGGATTTTGAATTTCCTTACCAATTCTTGCCACATTTGGAACTTGGAGAAATCCACTGCAAACTTGCAAACTCTGCCTCAGGTAACCTATTGCTGTTTGTTTTGCTTGGTTTACTTTGCATTTTCAATAGAAAGGTATCTGTGTTCTTTATTTAGGATATTTGATCACATTGAGAGAGATATATGAGAAGCTGGGTAAATTGACCTGCCAAGTAGAAATTTAAATATTTCAACACCATTGCAATTGTCTGAATTTCATTATAATTACAGAATAAAATATTATACCTGGAAGACTTTGGGTATAAAGCCAGTTAGATTAAGGCCTCATTACTCAACACATAGGGAAGTATCAGTCATTCAGTCAAAGAATATTCTTAGCATAGTGCAGGGATAGTACTGGATATGCAGAGAAATAGTGTGGAAACAATTTCCACCCATACACACCTAGCATTCAACTTGGAAAGATATAATATAAACAAGAAATAAAAATTGCATGAAAAGCATTATAATAAGGAAAGACCACGATGCTAGAGAACATCCTGCAGGATCTCAGAGTCATTGATAATTAAGTGAGACCTGAAGGATGTGCAGTGACAGGAGGAAGGGTTGGAGAGAGAGGAAGATGCAAAAAGTAAAGCAGGGAGAGTAATAATGACATTTCTCGAGAAGTCTAGGTATAGTCTAGTGGGAAGGGGCTGAGTAAAGAGATGGATAATGCTGAAGAAGTTAGAAACAAATAATTATAAGGATGTTGAAGCATCTAGTAAAGGCATTAGGAAGCCAATCAAAGGAGAAAAGGGAGAGATATGATCAGATTCCTTTTTTTAAAAAACACTCAAGTGCAGTCACTGAATTAGACTGCAGAGGGGAAAGAGGAGAAAGGGGGACCTTTTAGGAGGTTGTTGCAAGAGTTCAGGCAACAGAAGATGGAAAACTAGACATTAAAGATATGACTATGCCTACTCTTATAGTGATAATATCAACTCCCTATTTCTATTCAGTGGAAAAAAAGTACTTAGTACATACAAAATGCTTAAAATGTCTTTGGCACATAGTGATACAGAGGTAATATTAAGTATTGTCATTATTGTTATTTTTGCTACTATTATGAATATTACTAATAACTACTGTCAGCTTATTTTGATATGATTTCTCATTTAATAAGAACTGTTTTCCAAAAGATCAAGATTGGATTTTCTAGCAAAGTCATAGAGAAACATATCCTGTCCAATACTTAAAAGTAAATGTATAATTTGGCAATCACATGGGCAAATTGAAAGCCTAAAATGTTTTTTGAGAGTAGAAGCTCTTCATCAGTATTGTAGCATTAAGGGAAGACCATTCCTCAACAATAAGAATGTGTACCCAAACACAACTGGCAGCCAAACCCAACGTTTACTTGCCTTCACCACAGCATTTAAACAATGCTTCATTTGAGATCCAGGGTTTAACATCTAAAGCATAAAAGGAATTTGCTTATTAGAGCAAGTGTGTTCTGCCATACACCAAGACTGTACAAAATCTCAGTAAAGATTTCTTGGGGAACATGGTTCTCAACCTCACAGCTGTCTGTCAAAATGAGGAAAGAGGAAATGTACACTGCAAATATATTATGGACCATAAATTCTGCATATTTAATAAATACTTAATAAGTTCTACCACTTGGATCTGAAAACTACCCATAGTATAAAATTACAAAAATAATTCTGTTAGTATGTAGGATGATATATCTTATGAGAGAAAGGAGGAATCTGTATGTTTTAAGTTGATATGTACCATTAACACATAAATAGAAAGCAAGCATCCTTTAATGAGCTATTAAATGATCTATTAGAGATCCTTTTCATCGGCCATTTGATTGGCAGCAACATGATGTTGAGATCTTATTCAAGGGTTATTGCAATATCTCTTTCAATTGCAAATTATTTAGGCTCATATGAAAACTTTCCTAACGGTAAAGCCTGAGGTAAGTTAAGTGAAAGTTCTAGTTGATCCAAACCTATTTTTGAAAGATGTTCCCCTTTATAGCAAGGGAAAGTGGTAATATCAGTAGGAGTGAAAAAAGAGAAGGAGAAGAAGATGGACACGGAGTAGGACAAATAGCAGTACAATCATGATAATTAGTAATGGCAGTTGTTGTTATTAAGTTGTAGAAACAAGACTTGAATCCATGTCAATGATTGTGAAGACTGTTCTTACTCTCTATCATATAAAGTAAATTGTTTGCCAAACAACTTGCTTTCCATTAACTATTAGAATCGAAGATAATTTCTGTACTTTCCTTTTAAAAAATAAGACATTTGACAGATTGCATCAAAATTCTGAAAAATGCTTATAGACTTTGACTTCATAATACACACATTTGAAACTATACAGAGACAAATAATCAAGATGAGCGGAAAACCATAACAATTCACACCAAGGATGTACCTGGATGGAGAGTAGAGGTGAATCTTAATTCCTTTTTGACTCTTCTTCATACTTTTCCAAAAATTCTTTCAATGTGTTATTTTTTAAGGATGTACTGAATGGACATGACCAGTCCAACTCAGTGATTAGCCTAACAGAGAGGTTGTATTACTATAGTTCTATAGGAAACCATCCTCCACAGCATGGTTGAAGAAGGCTATTGGCAGAGAGCTAATGAGACAAAACATTGAACAGGTAACTATAAATGTTGCTACAGATTACTGGGCCCCTACAGATTACCAGGATGCACAATGTTAGTCATAGGGATGTACAGTGACCTTCATTTGAAAGTAATGTCATCAGTGGAATTATATATATATATTTTTTTTTTTTAATTTTTTGTTTATTGCAGTAACATTGGTTTATAACATTGTAAAAATTTCAGGTGTACATCATTGTACCTCTATTTCTGCATAGATTACATCATGTTCACCACCAAAATACTAATTACAACCCATCACCACACACATGTACCCAATTATCCCTTTCACCCTCCTCCCTCCCCCCTTCCCCTCTGGTAACCACCAATCCAATCTCTGTCCCTATGTGTTTGTTTATTGTTGTTATTATCTACTACTTACTGAAGGAAATCATACGGTATTTGACCTTCTCCCTCTGACTTATTTCACTTTGCATCATGCCCTCAATGTCCATCCATGTTGTCACAAATGGCTGGATTTCATCGTTTCTTATGGCTGAGTAGTATTCCATTGTGTATATATACCACAGCTTTTTTATCCATTCGTCCCTTGATGGGCACTTAGGTTGCTTCCAAGTCTTGGCTATTGTGAATAAGGCTGCAATGAACACAGGGGTGCATGTACCTTTGCAAATTGGTGTTTTCAAGTTCTTTGGATAAATACCCAACAGTGGAATAGCTGGATCATATGAAAGTAATGTCATCAGTGGAATTATATTTTTGAAGAATTCTCTGGACAAGGTAGAGTCACCAGGGTAAAATTTGGAAATTTGTTCCTCCTTTTTTATTCTGTAAAAAACAGCTTTGAAAAGAAGCTTTACAACAATGATTAGGATGAGAAAGTATACTGTTTATATTGGAAGGATTAAGTCTTTATTTTCCAAAGAGAAAAGAACAAATAAATGAATTTAGAACAAATGACTTTAAAATAGAAAGATCAAGAAAAAAATCAATATGCAGTTTTGACAACATATCCAGGAAAACTTGGCTCCTCTAAGTTTGTTTTTTGTTGTTGTTGTTTTAGTTTTTGTTTTTGGTGAGAGAGTACATTGCGCAATGAGGAATTATTTTACTAAAGAAAACCATAAATTTTTTTAAATTTGCAAGGACCTGGGACTCCAAGTCAGAATAATTCTGAAATAATTCCAGGCAAATACGGATTCACCAGGAACATTATATAGTTTGACCTGAGCTCCTCAAGAGGGTGACCAGATCTCTGCTGTAGAAAGTCCTGCTGTACCTCTCTCACAATGGGCCAGGTGCTCCCTGGGGGACTCAGTGAGGTGACGATGAGGGCCCCTCACAGCCAGTTACACATAGCACATTCTACTGGGATATCAATTTTATATGAATTCAGGGCAAAAAGTGTCATACATAAATAAGCCAGAAATATGGTCACTCAAATAAGTAACTAGGCAAGTATATTTATGGATTATAAAGAAAAATCTTAGGGCTATTTCATGGAAATTCCAAATAGTATTACCAGACTCATGAATGACAGTGACCGTTAACCTCCAGCCTTTAAAGAGTGATTTAAGGAGAGAGCTTGGGAACTTCTAACAAAGGTTAAAGTGATTTATAAATTATTATAAAACTGAGAGAAAAAGAAAAATAAAGTCACCCCAATCATAACAAACTTGATCTTTGTGCTCATAGTCAGAGAAAGAAATAATAATGGCTAAACAAAAATAATTCTCCAGAAATCCTGTCTGGAACAAATACAAATGTTTTCTAGAACTATAACAGTAAAGAATTAAAGGATAGTTAAGATCCTGCTGTGTAGCCTCCTTCCAAGAATCTGTATTAGTGTAGGCCCACTTCATTTTTTTTGATCACTTCATTGCATATTGCAGATATTGCATTTTTCTAAATTGAAGTGAGATTGATTTATAACATTATAGAAATTTCAGGCGTGCGTCATTATACTTTGACTTCTGTATAGATTGCATTGTGTTCACCACCAAGGTCTAGTTGTCATCCATCACTCTACACATGTGCCCCTTTACCCCTTTTGCCTTCCCCCAACCATTACCCTTCTAATAACCGCCAAATCTGTACTCTGTATCTGTGTGTTTGTTTGTTCATTTATCTTCCATATATGAGTGAAATTGTATAACATTTGGCTTTCTCTGTCTGACTCATTTCATTTGAAGCTAGAAACTATTAAGCTTAGTGAGTAAGGCATATTGAAACCCCAGATAAGTTGCAAGATATGCCTCTTGCACAAAGAGGTAACCAAGTTGTAAATGCAAAGGAAAAGTTCTTGAAGGAAATTAAAAATGCTACTCCAGTGAACACACGAATGTTAACAAAGCATAACAGACTTATTGCTGTTATGAAAAAGTTTTAGTGGTCTCGATAGAAAATCAAACCAGCCACAACATTCCCTTAAGCCAAAACCTAATCCAGAGCAAGGCCCTGACTCTCCTCAATTCTATGAAGCCTGAGAGAGGTGAGAAAGCTACAGAAGAAAAAAACTGAAGCTAGCAGATGTTGGTTCATAAGGTTTAAAGAAAGAAGTCATCTCTATAACATACAAGTCCAAGGTGAAGCAGCAAGTGCTAATGTGGATCTTGTAGCAAGTTATTCAGAAGACCTAGCTAAGATAATTAACAAAGTGGCTACATCAAACAACAAATTTTCCATGTAGATGAAATATCAGTATTTTGGAAAAAGATGCCATCTAGAACTTTCATAACTAGAGAGGAGAAATTAATGCCTGGCCTTGAAAAGATAGGCTGACTCTCTTGTTAGGAGCTAATGTAGCTGGTGACTTTAAGTTGAAGTCAATGCTCATTTACCATTTTGAAAATCCCAGGGCCCTTAAGAATTATGCTAAAGCTACCCTGCCTGTGCCTTATAGATGGAACAACAAAGCCTGGGTAACAATAAATCTGTTTACAACATGGTTTACTGAATATTTTAAGCCCACTATTGAGTTCTACTGCTCAGAAAAAAAGATTCTTTTCAAAATATTGCTGCTTATTGACAATGTACCTGATCACTCAAAACCTGTGATGGAGATGTACAACAAGATTAATGTTTTTTTCATGCCTGCTAACACAACATCCATTCGACAGCCCCTGGAACACAGAGTTATTTAGAGGTTCAAGTCTTACTATTTCAGAAATACATTTCCTAAGGCTATAGCTGCCATAGATAGTGATTCCTCTAGGAGATCTGGGCAAAGTAAATTGAAAACCATCTGGAAAGGATTCACCATTCTAGCTGCTGTTAAGAACATTTATGATTCATGGGAAAAGCTCAAAACATCAACATTAACGGGAGTTTGGAAGAAGTTGATTCCAACCTTCCTGGATCACTCTGGGGGATTCAATAGTTCACTGGAGGAAGTAACTACAGATGTGGTGGAAATAGTAAAAGAACTAGAATTAGAAGTGTAGGCTGAAGACATGGCTGTATTGCTGCAATTTTATGGTAAAACTATAATGGATCAGACATTGCTTCTTACGGATGAGCAAAGAAAATGGTTTCTTGAGATGGAATCTACTCCTGACGAAGATGCTGTGAAGATTGCTGAAATGACAAAAAAGGATTTAGGGTATTACAAAAACTTAGTTGATAAATCAGTGGCAGGGTTTGAGGATGAACTCTAATTTTGAAATAAGTTCTACTGTGGGTAAAATGCTATCAAACAGAGAAATGCTACAGAGGAATCATTCATGAAAGGAAGCCTCAATCAATGCAGCAATCCTCACTGTTGTCTTAGTTTAAGAAATTCCCACAGGCACCCCAACCTTCATCAACCATCACCCTGATCAGTCAGGGGAATCAACATTGAGTAGAGACCCTCCACCAGCAAAAATATTATGAATTCCTGAAGTCTCAGTGGATGGTTAGCATTATTTAGCAATAAAGTACTTTTTAATTAAGGTATGTGCATTGTTTTCTAGATATAATGCTATTGTACACTTAATAGGCTACAGTATAGTGTAAACATAACTTTTATATGCACTCGGAAACTAAAAAAAATTGTGTGACTCCCTTTATTTCAATATTCACTTTATTGCAGTGGTCTGTAACTGAGCCTGCAAGATCTCCAAGGTTGCATTAATTAATGACATTATAAATAGCCTGGAGATAATATTGTCTAAGAGCATATCTTCCTTAATTTCTTTTCTATTTCATTTCTTGCTTGTACACACAATCACACACACACACAGACATACTCAAGTATGAATAATAAAGGACATTGTTCTCATATCAATTGTATACTGGCCAAGGAAATGAGGGATTACATCTGTTATAAAGAGCACTAATGTAAAAGAAATGGAGGTTCCTCACAAAATTAAAAATGAATTACCATTTGGTCCAGCAATTGCACTTTTGGGTACATATTCAAAAGAACTGATATTAGCATCCAGATGATATATTTGCACACCCGTCTTCATAATAGCACCATTCACAAGAGCCAAAACATGAAAGCCAACCAAGTGTCCATCGATGAAAGAATAAAAAACAAAATGTGGTATTTACACGCAATGGAACGTTAGCCTTAGAATTGAAGGAAATTCTAACACTTGCTACCATATGGCTGAACATTAAGAACGTTATGCTAAGTGAAATGGGCCACTCACAAAAAGACAAATACTGCATGATTCCAGTCATATGAGGTATTTAGACTAGTCGAATTCATAGAAACAGAAAGTATAATGATGGTTGGCAGGACTGGTGAAGGGGGAAAGGGGGAATTATTGTTTAATGGATATGGTCCCAGTTTTCCAAAATGAAAAAGTTCTGGAGATTGATTACACAACAAAGTGAATAAAATTAACACTAGTGAACTGTACAGTTGGGATTGGTTAAGGTGGTAAATTTTATGTTATCTGTATTTGACCACAAATAAAAATAAGAAACAGGCACTGCTCTAATAATTCCTGATAATACAAAATTTTCTCTCTTTAGTTGTTTGTAGTAATCCTATCAATATTGTTTGCTGTGCTGTTGTGCTTTTCTGATGGAGCAAATACTTTCTCCACAGGAAATGGAAGAGTTTGCCCAGAGCTTTGGCGAAAATGGTATTGTGATGTTTACTCTGTAGTCAATGTTCAGAACATGACAGAAGAAAGGGCCAACGTGATTGCATCAGCCATTGTACAGATTCGTAAGATATAGTAACTTATAGTGGACAACTGTTTAATGTCTGTTAAATTTCAGAAAGAGTCTGATTACTGAAATTTTCTGCATGAAAGATTGCTACATTGTATTATGATAGATACAATTTACCTCAAATATTAGTTTAAAAACCAAAATATACATGGCAGGTGCTAAAGTAGTATAGATGGTGTCTTTCACTGACAATAACTTTGGCATTAACATTGTGATCAAAAAGAAATATATTTAAGAGGTGTAGTGTGAAGTATTGGTATTATAATGATATCGTGGGCAGGTACAGACATCACCAAATTCTGCCCTGTCCTTTGCCCTCTCTCCTTGCAGGATTCCTGAGGGCACTCTACACACTACAGATTTACCCAGAAAGTGGTCAAATTTTAACAGTAACATTCAGCAGGGATTGAAAACAGTCTGAAAGTCATCCTGAAGTTTAGGCTTGCTAGGTAATCCAGGCCTCTTTTACTTCCCTTCAATTTTGGAATAGGCCTAGTCAATGTGCTTTTCAGGGTGCTATTTGGAAAAAACGATGGCCAGGGCACACCAAATTGCATCCAGTTACTTATCCAGCCACAGTGATTTAGAGAAAGCCTGAAAAAGAAGGAGAAAAAACTGCCCTTCGACCTCGGCCCTGCTATGGTCTGAAGCAGGGAAACGTAAGACAAAGAGTAGAGGTGGGTCTAGCCCTTAAGGTGACCCTGTGCTTTATAAAATGTGGTCCTGAATGGACTCTGCTCTAACCCATCAGATAATAACAGCTCTGGATTGAAGATGGAGAAGGAAATATAAAAAGGAGTCCACCATAAGCAAGCCCAGC
Source organism: Ceratotherium simum simum (assembly GCF_057802395.1). NCBI lineage: Eukaryota > Metazoa > Chordata > Mammalia > Perissodactyla > Rhinocerotidae > Ceratotherium > Ceratotherium simum. Next base: position 55,014,250 of record NC_141907.1, on the reverse strand, counting down.
ATAAAAAGTTTTCAGATGCCCTTTTTCTGTACAATACAGTAGTAAATTATTTCTAATATGTAGAACATACTTAGAGTCTCTGGGTATTTGGGAACTACTTTGTAATTTCCTAACTGATATATATACCTTTCTCCTTATCATCTATGCTAGTTAACTGAGAATCTGAATTTACTGTAACACTCATATAGCAAATAGATGTTAACCACTTGTAAACTAAAATCTACCTTATGAGCATTGCTTGGGAATTTCAACATCTGTACCTAATTTTGTTTCCACACTTGTAAATGGCTTGGCTATAAGAAACCATATTAATCAATGCTGTCAATATTGGTAGTGCATACTTAGTCAGATGAATAAAATTTAGCATCATCATGATATTCAATCTTTTCCAATGGCGATATTATTATTTATGAAATGCCAATGGGCTCTTCTCTTCTGTATTTAAAGAATTTTCAAACGTAGCAATAGTGATAATACTGGATTCACGTAAAAAATTACCACTTGAAATTTTTCTTGGAAGTAATGACTAATAATTAGTAATCTAAAAGAAGCTAAGCATTCTTGTTAAGCAGAAATTATTATTATTATCAAATTGCTAAATATCAGAATGATTCAATTCTCACAAATAGCTGACGGTATTGGTTTTTAAATCAAAATATGTAAATGTAATAAAATAACTTATGAAATAAGAGGTTGTATCTCAACTGCTTCATGTATCACTGAAAAAGAAATAAAACAGGTTAATATTGACCTGGAAAATGAGAGCTAGTATAATAAATAGTTAAAACAAATTAAATATACAGATCATTAGTAATTTGCTACTGTTTTTTGCATTAGAATTATAATGACAACCTAAAAATTTTTAAGTGCTTAAATTACTCACTGATAATCCCATTGTCTAGCCTCTAAGTGCGAAAGAATATGATTGTATTTATACCTGATCAATATAAAAATAAGTACATGTAATATGAGTATTCTCATTACATCAGTGTTTCCCTGGTTATCATTATCTAACATCTCTTATTCTCATTTCCTCATCTGTCATATAGAAGGGGTTTAACTAGATGACTCAATCTACTTAGATTCTAACATGCTTTATCTTAGAAGTTTGACTCATGGAATATGGTATTGCCTTTACTCTAGTGGGTTATATGGAGATTTGAGGGTAAGAAATCAGATGCCTTAGGGCCAAATTCTCAGCTTTATAAGCAGATCCCCTTGAATGACCTTCTTGGTAAAACTCTGGAAAACAAACACTGAAATGAGAGGAACAGTTAACCACAGTGATAATAATTCACCAGGAAAGAAATTTATTGAAGATTTATTATTGAAAACATAAAAAATAAAACATAATTTTCTTATATTTATTTCCTAGACTTGGGGAAAAGGATAAGATATGACAGTCGGCATTTTATTATACACAGTCACACTCCTTATGGTCAGAATCAAAGTATCTTTAGTTCACGTGTAATTACCTCTCACAGAGCCTTTTTCGACACCTTTCTGGGTTGTCACTTCATCACCTAATTCTCCCTTTACACCAATTCTTTCCCCCACTGAGGGGGTACACCATATGCCACTGATAAATAACATCTCCTTTTTTACTACCAGTGATTCTCCAGTTTCTATAGGAAAAAAATCCACAATCTTTTTCATGAAGTAATAATATATTTCATGGTAAAATGTAGCCTCTCCTTCCACTGATTCCTAAGCCACCACCATGGTGCTTCCTGCTGCCTTGACACACTACTTATCAGACTCAGTGACTTTACTACTTCATTAGGAGAATATGTTCTCTCATGCCCTGCCCCCCCCCTTTTTTTGCACATACTCTTTTTTTTTTCTTTATTATCCCCTATTTCTTTTTTTTTTTTTTTAATTTTTTGTTTATTGCAGTAACATTGGTTTATGACATTGTAAAAATTTCAGGTGTACATCTTTTTTTATCCAAAATAATCTTTTATAATTCGTCCACCTGGCAACTTGTATTCATTTCTCATGTCAAAAGAAACACATCAATCTTCTCTGTAGCCTTCCCTAACCTCTCCAGCTGACTGAGGTACTTCTTCCTTTGAGACCTGAAATATATTTTAATTCAGTTTCGAGTGTATACTAACCTCTTATCCAAATACACTGCCTCTTGCAGTGCCTTATGTTAACCTACTGGCAGATTGTTATAAGACTAACAATTAAGAATTTGTTGAAATTCAACAAATCATAGGTCATCCAAAAACTAAGCCTTTACAACTCATGGTGGAACCAACATCAACTATGAGGTGATCTACCATGGGAGCCTTGTGGTGGGCATTCCTTTGTTTGTGGATCATCAGATAACATTGTTCACATGAAGGCCGAGGGAGCAGCTGTTAGATTAGACCTGAACACAATGTCAAGTACAGATTTGCTCAATGCGTTGAAGACAGTCATTAACGACCCTTCCTGAGTATCACAATTTTTTTTCAATGGATACTATTCACAGATATTTTCTCATGTTAACAGAGAATATGAGTTTCATCTCATTTTTAAGAAGCTAATTTTGAAATTATTAACAAGATTTAACCATTCTTAAAGCTACTTTTATTTTTAAACACATATTTATTACAAAGTACATTTTAACTCCGTTGATTTAATGAGTAAACAACTAGTGCAACAATTTTTACGCAAAAAAGGTAAAGTTCTAAATGAATTTGTAAAAAGCAGATATTTTAAAAAATATGTAGAACCCATAGAAGGAGAGAATGATGAACTAGAAGAAATATCGTAAAATACATCAATTCAGTTTCTAAATTTCTAAAACTACAATTATCTTTTTCTCAAAATTGATTTTATCTCTATTTTAATATATTTTATAATTAAATATAATTTATATACCATAAAATTAACCTGATTAAAGTATAAAATTGAAATATATGCAGTATATTTATAGACCTATAAAATCATCAACATAATATAAATTTAGGACATAGTCATCACTGTAAAAAGAAACTTGACATGCCTTAGACATCACTTTCCATTCCTCAGTGCCCTAGGAACTGTTAATCAATTGTCTGTCTCTATAGATTAGCCTTTCTGAACATTTCACATAAATGGAATCATATAACATATGGTCTTTTGTAACTGCCTTCTTTTACATAACATAATGTTTTTGACTTTCTTCCCTGTTGCAGCTTTCTATTGCTGAATAATATTCTATGATATGAATATAGCAGATACCGTTTATCCATTCATCATTTCATAGATATTTTGGTTGTTTCCATGTTTGGCTATTATGAATATTGCTATTATGTTTTTGTATGAACATAGGTTTTCATTTGTTTTGGATAGTTTCTTCAGGTGGATGCTGGGTCATATGGTAACTTGATGATGAACTGCCAAACAGATGTCCAAAGAGACTGCACCATTTTACACTCCCACCAGCACTGTATGTGGGTTCCAAGTCTCCAAATCATTGCAAATACTTGTTATCATCAGTCTTTGTAAAGTGGTCTCTTCTTGTGGTCTTGATTAGTATTTCCCATATAGCCAAAGATGTTGAGCATCTATCCTCATGCTTCTTGGACATTCATCTGTCTTATGTGGGGACATGTCTATTTCAATCCTTCGCCAATTTTTTAATTGGGTTGTCTTCTTATTATTGGATTGTAAGAATTTTTTATATAGTATAAATATAAATACTTTATCAGATATTTAATCAAAAATATTTTCTCCCATTCTGGGTGGTTGATTTCTCACTCTCTGAGTGATGACCTTTCAGGCAGAAAACTTTTTAATTTTGATAAAGTAAATCTTTAATAGTTAATTTTTTTAATATTCCAAAGGAAAATAATGTGGAATATGAAGTGCCTAGCATGTGAACGTTAATTCAGCATATCTTACTATTAACAGCATTATTATTATATTTGAAGGATATCACCTAAAAATATTTTAAAATGCACTAGCAAGAAGAAAACAGTAGTACAATCAAATTAAAAAACTACTTTTAAAGGAGGTAGGAAAGAAACGAAAAGGAAACAAAGCAAGTTGACAAATAGAAAAGAAAATACAGGATAAGGTAGTAGATGCAAAAGTAAGGATGTCCATTCTGACAGTAAGGCTAAACAGACTAAATTGTTTAAACACAAAGATAGCCAGATTAGATTCCAAAAACTATATGTATTATTTATAAAACATGCTTACGTAGAAGTGTACAAGAAGATTGTAAGTACAAAGGAAGAAAAAGATCTATTTCAACAGTATCCACAGAAAGATGCTGTACCTAATACTAATATCAGACACAGTAGACCAGAAGCACTACTAAAAATAAAGATAAATACTTTGTAATCACAAATAGGATAATCTTTCTAAACAACACAAATTATTAATTGGGACACCTACTGATAAAACCTCCAAATAAAGTACAACTAGACAAAAATAAAATATAAAAATCTACAGTCATTATAGAATATTTTTAAATAACTTTATCAAGAATATAGAAAAAGATGACAAAATAATGACTAGGTACAAAAAGATTTGAAGAGAACATTTTTAAAATGTAACCAATCTTATATAACAATGAGGAAAACGCATTTTTCAAGAGTATGTAGAATTATTAATGAAATTGATATGTGCTGTGGAACAAATCAAAATGCAGTAATTGAACATTTTCATATCATATGGAGTATATTGTCTGGTCAGACTAGAATTAAGTGAGAAATGATCAAAAACAAGATAACTAAAAAACCTCTAAATTTTGAAATTTAAGCAATACATTTCTAAATAATTGAGTCAACAAATAAATCATAATCATAAATGTAATTTCTTCACATCAAATCCACTTCTAGGTACATACACAACAGAAATGCACAAATATGTAAATCAAAAGACATATACGACAATGTTTATAACAGTAGTAGTAGTAATGGTTAATAAAATATTAACAATTCAAATGTCCCTCAATCATTAAATTAAGAGATATTCTGTGATATCATCATACAATAAAATACAATATAGAAAAGTAATTTACCAATAACTGCTACAGAAAAGACAAAAACAAACGAGTACATACTATGACTCCAATTAGTAAACAAGAAAAACTAAACTATGGTATTTAAAGTTAAGATAGTGGTTAATTCAGGAAAGGGAGCAATGAAAGGGTCCAGAAAAACAGGATGCTTCTAGGCAGCTTGTGGAATCCTACATCAATATCTGGGTAGTGGAGACATTGGTATGTACATTTCACAACAGTTTTCTAGCTAATTTTGAAATTTTTACCTGATTAGATAGGATACGTGCGTTTTCCTTATGTACCTCATACTTAAAGGAATATTTTACAAAATGTATTCTATTTAGAAATTCTAGGAATCAAATAATAAAAAATACCAAAAAAATCAAAGAAATGCAGGGAATGCCACAACAGCACGGCCAGGAAAAGCCTCTCTGAGACGTGACTATCTCTACTATCAGGAGGTGGAAGCAAGCCTCCGGGTGTTGAGGGAGGCATGCTCCAGGAGAGGGACAGAGGGGACTGAAAGTGCAAAGGTGTTGAGGCGAGAACTCTTTAGGCAACTTCCAGGATCAGCTAGAAGGCCAGTGTGCCTACAACAGAGTGTGCATAGGAAAAAGTGATAGAAGAGGTTACCAAGGATATGAACATGTAGGGTCCTTTAGGGCAAAGAATACACATGGAATTTATTCCAAATGGAATGAGAAACCAGATGGAAATATTTAGCAGGGGAGTGTCGTAACCTGATATCTGTTTCAGAAATGATACTGGCTACAGGAAGTAAAATAAAAAACAGAGAATGATAAGAAGAGTGAATGCACAGTGACTGGTGAGGACACAATTCCTCTTTCAATACTTCACGAGGATCATTCTTAAAAGTACATTTCCACCATCTCACTTAGAACTCTTACAATGGCTCATATCATTTCCTTTGCTAGACAAGATTAAACTATCCCTATTAACTTCCATCTTCACTTTTTAAAATATTTGTCATTCTGAAAATTCAACTTTAAAAGCCAAACCATTTTTGAAACCCAAATAAAAATGTGTACCATTACTTCTGCAATTCTACGACATTTGTTTTAAAACATATTATGACACTTTTCAAAAGCCTTTCATGGGAATGATTTGCATAGGTAAATTAACTTCCTTTCAGTGTTACTATCTTTATGTTTCTCCTTCAGATACTAAGAGAATGCTATGACATTATCAAGAATTCCCCGTGATCAGCCAATGAAGCCTGTAGATAGAGCAGTCTTCTGGATCGAGTTTTTCATGCACCACAAAGGAGAAAAACACCCGTGGCTGGCCTCCCATGACCTCACTCTTTGGATGTGATCGGGTTTCTGTTGGCCTGTAACAACTGCTATATTTGTCATCACAAAATGTCTGTTTTGTTGCCAGAAGTTTGCTAAAACAGGAAAGAAGGAAAAAGGGAATAGTTGTACCTGAGACCTGAAGCAGGAATGCCTCATAGATAAGACTCCTCCAGTTTATTCCAGGAAGAAAAAGGTATGATGTAAGGGTCTCTTCCTCTTGTGACAAAACAACCTTTCACAATATTGTTTCTCAGATCAAAATTTGTTATCAAGGAATTTACTTCCTGTTTAAGAGTTAGAAACATCATCCAAAGAGAAAAAAAACTTGTGGAAAAAATAAAATAAAATAAGACTATATGAGTGTACATTGAAATATATTATTCTAATTCAAAAGTTATACCAAAAAAAATTATTGAGTTTAACTGTGTTTCAGTATTGCACAAGGACACAATAATATTAACTAGTTTATTCACAGTATCAGTATTACTGTGCAAATACTCAGAATATTTTAACTTCATGTTGGTGCAGAATTTTGTAGTTTTATCTTTTGCTAAAGAAAGTATTCAAAAGTTAGAATTATGCAAAATGATTCACCTTTCCATTTCCTTTTGGGAGACCACTAATGCTGCTTGGCTTTTACTGTGCATCCAACCACAGCATCATTCCTTACCTAAAGACAAGATTGGAAGAAATTTTCCTTCATCCAGTGTAACTCCTTTCCCATTGGATTGTATGTGGATTTAGAACTATAACAACTCCTTCCTGCTGCTTATTATGAAACGGAGCTATTTAAGAAAGAGTTTGGTTTCACCAGCTTATTCTCTTTAGCTCACAGCCCTTTAAAAAGATTTACCTGGTTGCTTTCACTCTCATTTTAGCTTTTGATACTGAATGTAGGATCCCAATTGTAGGTTGTGATAACATATAACCTTTTTTCTAAAGGGATTTATTGACTTTTAATTTCTCCAAATGTGGGTGTACATACATATGTCCACTTATTTCAAAACTAGGCACAGCATCACTTGGCTATTTACAGATATGGTGAGCAATTCAATGTGTTTGTTGAAGACAGTTTAAAATAATGATTCTTATTCTGTATAACCATACTAGATCAGCATGTCTCATTCATTCTCCTTCCTCAGAAGTCTGTTGTTTCTTCTCTCCTATTGACCTAAGATGGAAACTTTAAATCCTTTGGCATCACAAAAAAAGAATTCAGTCACCATTTTCTTTTAAATATAGGCACACTATGAAAAACCATAATCAATTATAATGCAAAGAATATAAAAATTATGTAAATTTTTGAAAATATGTAAATCAAACCACAAGGGTCTCCAGGCCTTCTTGAATCCTACAAATGAGGAGTTCACTTTATGATCAAAGTGGTCCAAGTCCATAAAAATGTAACTGTGTTTATTGGTCGAGAGACTACTATGCAAGTCTCACAACAAGCTTTCTCCAGTCTATATTGTGAATTTTTTTAAAAAACAAGTTAAAACTTTAATGCTGAGAGAGTTATAGGATAAATTTATCACAGGTTTTCTCATACAACTACTCTGGATAATTGATACATTTAAAAAATAAAGTGCCATAATAAAATAATATTAATACAAAATAAGTGCAATAGTAAATGATATTGTTAACTCATGCTTATAGGTTTAATTATTTTTTCCTCAAATCTATTCTGCAAAACATGTAACAGGAAAACGATTGGTATCCATTGTATAATGAGAAAATTTACAAATCACAAACAAAAAGACAAACAATGCAATATAATAATAAATGGAGGATTGAACCGGAAATTCACAGAAGTAAAAATGGCCTCTAATGTATAAGAGAGAGCAAAAGAACTGATACTTAGGGAAATATAAATTAAATCAACAAATTATTTTTCCAGAGAAGATTTATCAAACATAAGAATCTGAGAAAATTATTTTTCAGGGAGTATAATGTGGAATAATGATTTCAAGTAAAATTTAACATACCCTTTAACCCTGTGATTGCACATCTAGGAAACTGTCTGCAAAAATACTTGCACATCCACATATTATGTGCAGGAAGTTCCCTCAAGCACTTAAATAGCTATCTATCTATGAACATACTCATCATCTATGAAAATTATACAGTCTATAGCAATTACAGAGATCAAGCAGATTACAAGCATTATTTTTGAATGTTCTCCATGTCACATGGCTAAATAAAAAACAATTTCCACGTTAAAAACAATAAGCATTATGCTTCTTTTTTGGAAATATGTGTAAATTTGTATATACACAAAGAAAATTATTTGGAAGAACACAGAATTTCCAATGATGAGAATTTAAATATTTATATATGTCTTCATCGGTGACCTTTCACAATAGAGTTTTCAAGTTTAATTGTGTGGTTTTAAAAAAATACTTAAATAAATATATTGATTCAAGGTAACAAGTTCCAAGATTTTGATGTTATGTTATCAATTCATTAATGTCACTCAGAATACTTGAATTGATGAGAAATCTGGTGTACTATCCATTTTTATTGACTTGGAGCCCTATTAGGACACCTAATTTATATTTAAAATTGTTACAAAAAAGTATACTACAATGTTTATTGAAAATTACAATAGTTTTAAAAACCTAACATAATTCTTACCAATTTTACTGTTTTTATCATCAACATATACTGAATTTCATAGTGACTTACTGACCTCTGCTGGCTTACTTCAAAAAATTATATTTGTGGTGATTTAAGATAGGACTACAGGAGTGGTCTGAGGAGGCAACAGAGGAAGACCCTGAACTCACTTCCTCCCAAAGACACACAGAATCTACACCTACATATAGAGCAATTCCTGCTGAAGTGGAACTGAGGTCTGACTGAATAGCTACTACACAGTAAATGGAGGAAAGACATAGAGATGGAGACACAGTATCAAGGGAAACTTCACCTCCAATGTGGTGACTGGTAGCAGGGGTAGATATCGCAGAAGGGCTGCACAGGCTTGCCTGCCCTGAGGAACAGCAAAAAACCAGTGCTTTATTTGGGAAGGAAATCCAATTTACTAGCCCCAGAGCATCTTCAGAACAAGTAGGGAGCTGTTTTAACTCTCTCTGGGATGAGAGATGCCAATAAGCACTATTTTTTGCATTTCTCTCACTGTACAGCAAACGAGAGAGCAGAATCCAAAAAGCTCTAGCCAGTTTTTTAAGGTTTCCCCAAGGATCCATGGGCCCCTAGTGCACACCAGCCTCAGCCAATGCCTATGGGCAGCCCCTGCAAGGCGAGCCCTGGGACTCACTAAGTCAGTGCCCACTCAGGCTCCAGCCATCCCTCAAGGTGGGCCTCAGCTAGGCAAACTCTGGGAACTGCCCAGCCCACACTTGCTTTTGATTCAGCCATTCCCGAGCAGTGGCAACAGCATGATGAACCCTGGGAACCACCTGGCCAGTGCACGCTCTGGTTCCAGCTATCCCCAGGTGCAGCCTTGGTGTGAGGTGACTCTAACACCTCAGCCCTTGCCCCATACAGTTACAGGTATTCCCCAAGGGTGGCAAGGTGTGGCTCACCCCAAGAAACACCTAGCCTAGACCCAATCATACACCACACATCCTGCCAAGTTGGCCCAGGTGCAGGATACCAAGACCCTTCCTACCTGTGCCCACACACAGCCAGCTGGCATGCCAAAGTAGCCTAGACTCAGCATGCTTCAGGAATTCCTCAGGACGTGACCCAGCCAGCTCCAGCCTGCCTACCAAAGCCATCTGGCACACGCAGTCTACACATGGGACACTCCAACATGGGCCCACACCTTCAAGACTAGGAGAGGTACCTATTTCACCTAATATATAGAAATAATCATAGAATGTCAAACAAATGAAGAGACAAAGAAATATGTTCCAAAAAAGGAATATAATAAAACCCAGGAAAAAAAAACCCTGAAGAAATAGAGTTAAGTAATTTACCTGTTAAATTGTTCAAAGGAATGATCATAAAATGCTCACCAAACTCAGGAGAAGAATTGAGGAGCACAGTGAGAACTTCAAAAAAGAGTGAGAAAATATAAGAAAGACCCCATCAGAGCTGAAGAATACAATAACTGAAATGAAAAATACGCTAGAGTGTATCACTAGCAGGTTAGATGATACAGAAGAACAGATCTGCAATCCGAAAGACAAAATAGTGGAAATCACTCAAGCAGACAGCAAAAAGAAAAAAGAATTTTAAAAAATGAGGATGGCTTAAGGGACCTCTGGGATAACATCAAGCATACTAGTATTTGCATTATAGGTGACCAGAAGGAGAAAAGAGAGAGAAAAAGATATAAAACTTATTATGAGAAGACTTAATAGCTGAAAACTTCCTGAACCTAGAGAAGGAAACAGACATCCAGGTCCAGGAAAAAATCAAAGTCCCAAATAAGATGAAACCAGGGTGATCCACGCTAAGACGTATTATAACTAAAATGGTGAAAGTTAAAGAGAGAATGTTAAACGCAACAAGAGAAAAACAAGAAGTCGCATACAAGGGAACCCCCACAGGGCTATAAGCTGATTTTTCAGCAGAAGGTTTTCAAGCCAGAAAGATACAGCAGGATTTATTCAAAGTGCTGAAAGGAAAAACTTAGAACCCAGAATATTCTACCAAGCAAGGTTACCATTCAGGATTAAAGGAGAGATAAAAAGTTTCCTAGATGAGCAAAAAGTAAAGGAGATCATCACCAATAAACCAGCCTTACAATAAATGTTAAAGTGTGTTCTTTAAGGAAGGCCACAACTAGAAATAAGAAAATATATGGAAGAAAATAATCTCAGTGGTGAAGGCAAATATTTAGTAAAGGCAGTGGATCAGCCACTTATAAAGCTATGGTGAACATTAAAATAGAAAAGTAGTAAAATTAACTGTAACTAAAATAAATAATAAAAATAAAAAGATGTAAAATATGACCTCAAAAACTAAAAATGTGAGAGGGAATAAAAATGTAGTGCTTTTAGAATGAGTTCAAATTCAAGCAATTACCACCTGAAAATAGACTGCTTATACACAGCTTGATATAGGTGAACCTCATGATAACCACAAACCAGAAACCTGTAATACATCCAAAAATAAATATATAAGTAGAAAGAAACCCAAACATAACGATAAAAAAACATATCAAACCACAAGGGAAGTGACCCAGCCGAGAAGAAAGGAACAAAGAACTACAAAGACAAAATAGAAATATGCATAAACCTATCAATAATTACTTTAAATATAAATGGAATAAATGCTCCAATTCACAGACATGGGGGGAGGGTGCTGAATGGATAGAAAATGAGAACCATCTATATGCTGCCTCTAAGAACTCACTTCAGATCTAGACACACACAGACTGAAAGTGAAGAGATGGAAAAAAATATTCCATGCAAATGGAAATGAAAAGACAGCTGGAGTAGCAATACCTATATCAGAAAAAATAGACTTTAACACGAAGACTGTAACAAAAGACAAAGACAGACATTACATAGTAATTAGGGATCCATCTAGGAAGAAATATAACATTTGTACATATTTATGTACCCACATAGGAATACCTAATATATAAATCAAATATTAACAGACATAAAGTGTGAAGTTTACAATGATACAATAATAGTAGGAAACTTTAATACCCCACTTGCGTCAATGGATAGGTAATCAAGACAGAGAAAGATCAATAAGGAAACATTTGCTTTCAGTGAAACACTAGTTTAGATGGACTTAATACATATATACAGAATATCCCATACACAATCTTTTCAAGTGCACATGGAACATTCTCCAGGATAGATTATATATCAGGCCACAAAAGAGTCCCAATAAATTTAAGAAGATTGAAATCATACCAAGCATCTTTTCTGAATATAACAGTGTGAAACTAGAAATCACTTTAAGAAGAAAAATGGAAAAAAACCACAAACACATGAAGACTAAAAATCATGCCACTAAACAACCAATGAGTCAACAAAGAAGTCAAAGAAAAAATAAAAAAATTCCTTGAGACAAAGGAAAATGGATTTGGATTTTGGAAAACATAACTTTCCAAAATCTATGGAACATGGCAAAACCCAGTCTAAGAGGGAGGTTCATAGCAATACATGCCTACCCTAAGGAACAGGAAAAATCTCAAATAAGCAATCTAACTTGACAGCTAAAGGATGAGAAAAAAAAAAACAAACAAAGCTGAAAATCAGTAGAAGAAAGGAAATAATAAGATCAGAGCAGAAATAAATGAAATAAAAACTAAAAAAAAAAAAAAATAGAAAAGATCAATGAAACAAAAGGCTTGTTCTTGTGAAAGATAAACAAAATTGATAAATCTTTAACCAGACTCATCAAGAAAAAAAGAGAGAGGGCCCAAACAAATAAAACTAGAAATGAAAGAGGAGAAATTACAACTGACACCACAGAAATACAAAAGATCATAAGAGACTACTATGAACAATTCTACTCCAAAAAACTGGACTACTTAGAAGATACAGATAAATTCCTAGATACACACAAGCTTCAAGACTGAATCACAGAGAAATGTAAAATCTGAATAGACTGATTACAACTAATGAAATTGAATCAGTAAAGACTCCAAAAAGAAAAAAAGACCAGGACAAAATGGTTTCACAGGTGAATTCTATGAAACATTTAAAGAAGAGTTAAGGGCCTGCCTGGTGGCGTAGCAGTTAAGTGCTTGCGCTCCGCTTTGGGGGCCCGGGGCTCGTAGGTTCTGATCACGGGCTCTCACTGATGCACCGCTTGTTTAGCCGTGCTGTGGCGGCCTCCCATATGAAGTAGAGGAAGATGCGCACAGATGTTAGTCCCGGGCCAATTTTCCTCAGCAAAAAAAGAGGAGGATTAACAACAGATATCAGCTCAGGGCTAATCTTCCTCAAAAAAATAAAATAAAAAATAAAGAAGAGTTAATATCTTCCCTTCTCCATTTATTCCAAAAAAATGAAGAGGAAGGAACGATTCCAAACCCATTTTATGAGGCCAGAATTACCTTGATGCCAAAATCACAAAAACACCATGAGAAAAGAAAATCACAGGCCAACATCTCTGATGACCATAGATGCAAAAATCCTCAACAAAATATTAACAAACCGAATTCACCAAATGTTAAAAGAATTAAAAACCATGATCAAGTGGGATTTATTCCAGGGGTGCAGGTTGTTCAACATGTGCAAATCCATCAATGTAGTACACTACATTAACAAAATGAAGGATAAAAATCATATGATCATCTCAATAGACGCATAAAAAGAATTTGACAAAATTGAACATGTATTTATGACAGAATACTCAAAACAAAGTGAGTGTAGAGGGAAAATACCTCAACATAATGAAGGTTATATATGACAAACGCACAGCTAACATCACACCCAATGGTGAAAAGATAAAAGCTTTTCTTCTAAGATCAGGAACAAGATAGGAATGCCCACTATCACCACTTTTATTCAAAATAGAATGGGAAATCTTAGCCACAGTGATTAGAAAGGAAAAAAATAAAAAGCATCCAAATAGGAAAGGGGGATGTAAAACTGTCATTATTTGTAGATGGCGTGATAATATATATGGAAAACCCTAAAGTCACCACCAAAAAACTGTGAGAAGTAAAAATTAAATTCAGTAAATTTGCAGGTACTAAAGTAATAGACAGAAATTGGTTGCATTTGTATACACTCATAACAAGCTATCAGAAACAGAAATTAAGAAACAATCCCACTTACAATTGCATCAGAAAGAATAAAGTACCTAGGAATAAATTTTACCAAGCAACTGAAATACCTCTACCCCAAAAACTACAAGACTGATGAAAGAATTTGAAGATGACACAAATAAATGGAAAGTTACACTGTGGACTGGAAGAATTAACATTATTAAAATGTCCATACTACCCAAAGCAATCTACGGATTCAATGCACTTCCCATCATAATACCAATGGCATTTTTTGAAGAACTATAACAAAAATCCTAAAATTTGTATGAAACCACAAAAGACTGTAAATAGCCAAAGTCATCTTGAGAAAGAAGAACAAAGCTGGAGGTATCAAGTTCTCTCACTTCAAACTAGACTATAAATCTATAGTAATCAAAACATTAAGGTACTGATAAGAAAAGAGACACATAGATGAATGGAACAGAATAGAGAATGGGGAAATAAACCCACTTTTATATGGTTAATTAATCTACGACAGAGGAGGCAATATTATACAATGGAGAAAAGGTAGTCTCTTCAATAAATGATGTTGGGAAAACTGGACAGCTACATGCAAAAGAATAAAACTAGACCACTATCTTACACCATACACAAAAATAAACTCAAAATGGAATAGAGACGTGAGACCTGAAATCATAAAAATCCTAGGCAAAAACATAGGTAGTCAGATCTTTGACACTGGTTATAGCAATATTTTTCTTTCTTTTTTTTTTTTGTGAGGAAGATCAGCCCTAAGCTAACATCCATGCCAATCCTCCTCTTTTTGCTGAGGGAGACCGGCCCTGAGCTAACATCTATTGCCAATCTTCCTGCTTTTTTTTTTTCCTCCCCAAAGCCCCAGTAGATAGTTGTATGTCATAGTTGCAAATCCTGCTAGTTGCTGTATGTGGGATGTGGCCACAGCATGGCCTGGACAAGAAGTGCATCAGTGTGCTCCTGGGATCTGAACTCCCAGCCGCCAGTAGTGGAGCGCGCACACTCAACTGCCAAGCCATGGGGCTGGCCCCAGTTTTAGCAATATTTTTTAGGCCAGTCTCTTCAGTCAAAGGCAACAAAAGCAAAAATAAACAAATGCGATTACATCAATCTAAAAAGCTTTTGCACAGAAAAGGAAACCATCAGCAAGACAAAAAGACAACCCACTGAATGGGAAAAGATGTTTACAAATTATACATCCAATAAGGAGTTAATCCCGAAATTATATGAAGAACTTACACAAGTTAATATCAACAACAACAAAAAATCAATTGATTAAAAATGGGCAGAGAGGGCCGGCCCCGTGGCTTAGCGAGCAGTTAAGTGCACGCGCTCTGCTGCTGGCGGCCCGGGTTTGGATCCTGGGCGCACACCAACGCACGGCTTCTCTGGCCATGCTGAGGCTGCGTCCCACATACAGCAACTAGAAGGATGTGCAGCTATGACATACAACTATCTACTGAGGCTTTGGGGGAAAAAAATAAAAAATAAATAAAATTAAAATAAAAAATGGGCAGAGGACTTGAATAGACATTTTTGCAAGGAAGACATACAGATGCCCAATGGGCACGGGAAAAGATGCTCAACATTAGTAATCATCAGGGAAATGCAAATCAAAACCACAATAAGATACCACCTCACACCTGTCAGAATGGGTATTATGAAAGAGACAAAAAATAATGTGTTGGCAAGACTGTGAAGAAAAGAGAACCCTCTTACACTGTTGGTGGGAATGTAAATTGGGCAGCCATTATGTAAGACAGTACGGCGGTTGCTCAAAAAATCAAAAAATAGAACTGCCATACAATCCAGCAATTTCAGTTCTGAGTATTTATCTGAAGAAAACAAAAACACTAATTCAAAGAGATATGCACCCCTCTGTTCATTGTAGCATTGTTTGCAATAGCCGAGATATGGAAGCAACCTAAGTGTCCTTCGATATATGAACGGATAAAGGTATGATATCTATATATGCAATGGAATATTACCTAGACAGTTGCAAAAACATCGATGGACCTAGAGGATATTATGCTAAGTGAAATAAGTCAGACAGAGAAAGGCAAATACCATATGATTTCACATATATGTAGATTCAAAACAGAAAAAAAAAATGAACAAACTAAACTAAACAGAAACATACTCATCGATACATGAAACAAACTAGTGGATACCAGAGGGAAGAGGGATTGGAGGGTGGGTGAAATACAGATATGATTAAGAAGTACAAACTTCCAATTACAAAATAAATAAGTTATGGGGATGTAATGAACAGTAAGGAAACATAGTTAATAATATTGTAGTAACTTTGGATGGTGATAGATGTTAACTAGACTTATCATTGGTGATCACTTTGTACTATATACAAATATCAAATCACTATGATTTACATCTGAGACTAAGAGGATATTTTATGTCAATTATTATTCACTAAAAGAAAAGAAATTAAATTATACCAATAAAGAAGACATGACTACAAATGCTTTGACAGTCCTCCTGTCTTGTCTCCACCTCTAGACTCTGGCAGGCCTTGCAGCTGTCTCAATAAAAGAATGCCCTGGAAGTGATGAAACTTAACTTCCAGTCTAGGTTAGAAAAGGCCACACAGTCCATCTCTCTCTCTGCGTCTCTTTCTCTGACTCTTTTTCCCTGGCTCTCTCTCTATCCACTCACTTTGGAGCCTTGTGCCATACTCGAAGTACTCAAGAAAAAGAGATCATGTTGTGGGAAAAAAAAACAGACACGCCTAAGAAGTCTCAGTTGTTTCAGCCTCCCAGCAGTGAGTCTTCTCAAACCAATCACCAGAAGTGTGAGCGAATGACTTTCAGATGATTACAGCCCTAGCCACCATTTGACTGTAACCACCTGAGAAACTCTGTGCAAGAACCAACTAGCTGAGCCCAGCCAACCTCCAAATTATGAAAGATAATAATATAGTGAGTACTATTGTTCTAAGCCCCTACATTTAAGGACTGTTTGTTATGCGGTGAATGAAAACTGAAGCAATATATGTATGTATTTTTTAGTTATAAATTTTTAATAATGTAACAATTAAGATATAGCTCCATAAATGAGAAACTATAGATTTTACATTTTGTAAATCACTGTAACCCAGAAAGAGGAGTCAGAGGAGCATGGCAGTTAAGAGCTTGCTCTCTGGACTCAAATAGCCTGGATTCAAGTCCAGGTAAACTACTACAGAGTTATGTGGGGTTTGGCAAGTTATGTAACCTCCCTATGCCTTACTTCCCCAGTGAAATCGAGATCATAGTATTATCTTCATCTTGTGATTGTTGAAAGAATTGATGCAAAACATGGTAAAGCGCTAAAACTATTTCTTCTATATTCTTGTTGTATATAGCAAAATTCAATTTGTGTTAACTATTATCACTACTAAATGAATAGAAATATTTCCACAGTGATTCTAGTTTCTATATAAATGACCTAATATAAATTTAAAATGCAACTTGTTTCAAATGTACATAATAAAAATGACAGCAATTCTTATTTTGATTATGTAGGAATTAAATTTATGGAATAATCCAATGACTGACGAATTAGGGCTTCTAGTCCAAATCTGGCCAGTTATCTGTTGTTGATGTTTCTTTTTTTAAATGAAATATGTGACATAACATAAAATTCACCATTTTAACCATTTTAAAGGTTCAATTCAGGGGCATTTATTACATTCACAATGGTGTGCGATATCACCACAATTGGATCCAGAGCATTTCTTCACCCCAAAAGGAGACCCATTAAACAGTCACTTTCTGCATCTCTCTTTCCACAGTCTCTGATAACCAGTAATGTGCTTTCTGTGCCCACAGACTGACTATTCTGTAAATTTAATATAAATGGAATGATACAAACCTATCCTTTAGTGTGTGGCTTCTTTTATTTAGCTGGTTTTTAATATCAATCTACTTTGTGGCATGTACTATTGCTTCATTCCTTTTTTTTTTTTTTTGGTGAGGAAGATCAGCCCTGAGCTAACATCCGTGCTAATCCTCCTCTTTTTGCTGAGGAAGACCGGCTCTGAGCTAACATCTATTGCTAGTCCTCCTCCTCTTTTTTCCCCCAAAGCCCCAGTAGATAGTTGTATGTCATAGTTGCACATCCTTCTAGTTGCTGTATGTGGGACACAGCCTCAGCATGGCTGGAGATGCGGTGCGTCGGTGCGCCTGGGATCCGAACCCCGGCAGCCAGTAGCAGAGCACGAGCACTTAATTGCAAAGCCACGGGGCCGGCCCTGCTTCATTCCTTCTGATGGTGAATTCTATTCTATGGTATAGACATACCACATTCTGTTTTCCCATTCATCTGTTGGTGGACATTTGAGGTGTTTCCACAAGTAGCCTATTGTGAATGGTGCTGCTAAGAACAGACATGTCAAGCTTTGGTTTGAACACCTGTTTTCAATTCTTTGGGGTATGTATATGCCTAGAACTGGAATCTCTCTGTTATGGTAATTGTATGTTTAACCAATTGAGGAACTGCCTGACTGTCTTCCACAGTAGTTGTAGCATTTTCTAGTCTCAGCACCAACTTATGAAGTTCTAATTTCTCCACATCTTTCTCAAAACTTGTTTCTTCTAATTTTTTAATTGTAGCCATCCTAGTTGTTACAAAGTGATATCTCATTGTGGTTTTGACTTTGTTGTCCCTGATGTCTAATGATGTTAAGTGCCTTTTCATTTGCTTATTGACAGCTTGTATATTTTCCTTGGAGAAATGTCTGTGGAGACCTTTGCCCATGTTTTTAATTGGGTTGTTTTGTCTTTTTGTTGTTGAGTTGTAAGAGTTCCCTATATATTTATGACACAAGTTCCTTATAAGATACATGATTTGCAAATATATTTTCCAACTCTGTTGTCGGCTCTTTCTTGATGATGTTCTTTGATGTACAAAAGTTTTTAATTTTAATGAGTTCAAATTATCTATTTCTAATTTGGTTGCTTCTGCTTTTGTGTCATGTTAAGGAAACCATTGTCAAATCCAAAGTCAAAAATATTTACTTCTGCATTTTCTTCTAAGCGTTTTACGGTTCTATCTCTTACATTTAGTTTTTTGATCCATATTGAGTTAATTTTGTATGTGATGTGAGATAAGAATTCAACTTCATTATTTAGCATATGGATATCTAATTTTCTCCCACTATTTGTTTAAAAGGGAGTTCTTCATCCATTGAATTGCTTTGGCATCCTTGTCAAAAATCAGTAGACTATAAGAAGAAGACATGTTTCTACATTCTCACATCTATTTTATTGATCCGTATATTTATCCCCTGCCATGACCACATAGCGTTGATTACTGTGAATTCACAGTAGGCTTTGAAATCAGGAAATGTGAGTGCAATGACTTGGATCTTCTTTTGCAAGATTGCTTTGGCAAATCAGGGCCTCTTTGCAATTCCGTAGGAATTTGAGGATCAATTTTTTCACTAAGAAAAAAAAGCCATTGAAATCTTGATAGGGTAGCATTGAGTGTGTAGACTCCTTCAGGGGTTATTGTTATCTTTACAATATTAAGTCTTCCAGTCTGTGAATATGGGATTTCTTTCCATTTACTTATCTTCTTTAATTGCTTTCAGTAATATTTTGCAGTTTTACTATCCAAGACTTTCACCTCCATAGTTAAATTCACTCCAAAATATTTCATTCTTTTAGATGCTATTGCAAATGGATTTTCTTTTCAGATTTTTCATTTCCAGTGTAGAGAAATACAACTGACATGTGTTGACATTGTATCCTGAAACTTTTTGAATTTGTTTATTAGCTCTAATGACTTTTCTGTGAATTCTTTATGATTTTCTATACATAAAATCATATCCTCTGGGAACAGAAATAGTTTTACTTCTTCCTTTCCAATCTGGATGACTTTTATTTTCTCTCTTGTCCTTTTGCTCTGGCTAGATCTTCCAGTCCAGTGTAAAGTAGAAGTGATGAAAGCAGGTATCTTTGTTTTGTTCCATTTCCTCTAAGTTGTCAATTTGTTGGAGACCAACAACATGATCCTATGGATAAGGTTTTCAGTCTTTCATCATGAAGTATGATGTTAGCTGTGGGCTTTTATAGATGTCCTTTATCATGTTGGAAAATTGCCTCTAATACTAGTCTGTTGACTGTTTTCACAATGAAGGTGTTGGATTTTCTTAAGTGCTTTCATGTGTCTGTTGAGATGATCACGCGTTTTTTTATTTTCCTTCTATTATGTGATTTACATCGATTGATTGTTGAATGTAGAACCACCCTTGCATTTCTGGGACAAATCCCACTTGAAAATGCTGTATAATTTTTTTATAAGCTACTGGATTCAGTTGACTGGTACTTTGTTGAGAATTTTTACGTCTATATTCATAAGGGATATTAATCTGTAGATTATCTTGCGATGTTTTTCTGGATTTGGTTTGCAGGACAATGACAGTCTCATAAAATTAGTTGGGAAGTTTTGGAGAACACTCTCTTTTCATATTTTTGGAAGAGTTTTAGAACAATCCATGTTATTCTTCTGTGACTATGTGGTACAATTTACCACGGAAATCATCTGGTCTTGAGAATTTCTTTGTTGGGATGTTTTTGATTACTGATTCAATCTCTTTCTTGTTAAAAGGTATGTTGTAAGTACCTACTATTCCTCGATCAGTTTAATTATTTTCTTTTAGAAATTTTTCCATTTTATCTAGGTTATCTAATTTGTTAACATAAAATTGTTAAAAATATTCTCTTAAATTTTTTGTAACATCAGTAATGTCCCCATTTTCATTACTAATTTTAGTTATTTGCCTTTTCTCTCTTTTTTTGCAACTAAAGTTCTTTTACCTTTTTTATTTTTTGTTGAAGTATAGTTGACATACAATATTATATTTGTTTCGAGTGTACAACAGAGGGATTCAACATTTATATACATTATAAAATAATCTCCATGATAAGTCTCATTACCATCTATCACCATACGAAGTTACTACAATGTTATTGAGTATATTCCCTATGCTGTACATTACATCTCAGTGACTTGTTTATTTTATAACTGATAGTTTGTACCTCTTAATTCTCTTCATCTATTTCACTCATCCTCCTCCCCCCTTTCTTCTGGCAATTTTCCAGTTTGTTCTCTATATCTATGAGTCAGTTTCTGTTTTGTTTTGTTTACACATTTGTTTTGTTTTTAGATTTCACATAGTGAAATCATATGCTGTCTTTCTCTTATTTATTTCACATAGCATAATACCCTCTAGGTCCATTCATGTGTTCCAGAATGGTAAGATTTCCCTCTTTTTCGTGTCCGAGTCATATTCCATTGTATATAAATATACCACATCTTCTTTATCCATTCATCTATCATTTAGGTTGTTTCTATATCTTGACTATTGTAATTAATGCTACAATGACTATAGGCTACAAATATGTTTTCAAATTAGTGTTTTTGTTATCTTTAGATAAATACCCAGAAGTGGAATTGTGGCATCATATGGTATTTCTGTATTTAACTTTGTGAAAAATCTCCATACTGTTTTCCATAGTGGTGGCACCAATTTACATTCCCACCAACGGTGCAGGAGGGTACCCTTTTCTCAACATCCTCACCAACACTTGTTGTTTCTTTTCTTTTGATGATAGCTGTTCTGACAGGTGTAATATTTCATTATAGTTTTGATTTGCATTTCCCTGGTAATTAGTGATGACGACCATCTTTTCATACGTCTGTTGGTGGTCTGCATGTCTTCTTTGGAAAAATGTCTCATCAAGTCTTCTACACATTTTTTATTCAGATTGTTTGTTTATTGTTATTGAGTTGTAGTTGTTCCTTATTAATTTGGGATATTAACCCTTTCTTGAATATATCTTTGCAAATATCTTCTCCAATTCAGTAGGTTGTCTTTTTCTTTTGTTTATAATTTCTTCTGCTGTACAAAAGCTTTATAATTAGATGTATTCCTTTTGCTTATTTTTGCTTTTGTTGGCCTTGCCTCAAAAAATAGATGCAAAAACATATTACTAACACCAATGTCAAAGAGCTGAATGCTTATTATTTCTTCCATGAGTTTATGGTTCAGGTCTTACATTTAAGTCTTTAAGCCATTTTGAATTTATTTTTGTATATGGTCTAAGATAGTGGTCCAGTTTTGTTCTTTTGCATGTAGCTGTCCAGTTTTTCCAATATCATTTATTGAGGAGACAGTCTTTTCCTCATTGTGTATTCTTGCCTTCTTTATCATAGATAACTGACCATATATGCATGGATTAATTTCTGGGCCCTCTACTCTCTTTCATTGATACATGGTCAATTCAGATTTTCTGTTTCTTCCTGATTAAGTCTTGGAAGATTGTATGTTTCTAGGAATTTATCCATTTCCTTTAAGTTGTTAATTTGTTGGAGCCCAAGTGTTTCTAATAGTCTCTCATGATTCTTAGTATTGCACTGGTATCAGTTGTAACTTCTCTTTCACTTCTGATTTTACTCATTTCAAGCCTTTCTGTTTTTTGGGTTTTTTTAATGAATCTAGCTAAAGGTTTTCAATTTGGTCTTTTAAAAGAACCAGCTCTTAGTTTCATGGATCTTTTATATATATATTTTTTTAGTCTCTGTTTCATTTATTGATTTTGCAATTTTTATTAAAAAGTGCCTGTTGCTCCATTTATAACAGGGATGTGCAGTTCTGGAACAACTTGTAGCTCAGGGACATTTTAAGGGACAAGATGATGGTTTTCTAAGGCATGCAGGAGGAGAAATCATATAAATGTGTTTCTTGACTCACCTGACACATTCTCCTCAGCTTACTGCAGAATCCAGGGTGGCTGTTGGGGTTCACTTACAGTATTTCCCAAAATGATGATTATTTCAACAGGGGTAATATCATCCTCAATTTTAAGCCATTTTTTCCCTCAGTACCAAGGACAAAGCCACTCTTAGTTAAATCCCTCCCACTGACTACACTATAACCCTCTAGGGAGCCCAAGAAGGGGTGGGACAAATTATAAGCTCCCATAAATCTTGTAGACAAGAATGCCTTGTCAATATCTCCCTCTCTTTCTCATTGATGTGAAGGGTGTCAAGGAGGAAGCTTAGAACTACGGCTAAGACCCCCCTCTAGTGATGCACTCCATGCCTCAGACTCCCCTTCTCCTAAGGCACAGTTTTCAGGTTAGAAGTCTGACACCCCAGTTCCTTTTCTAAATTCTCAGAAGCAGTGATATCCAGAGATCAGAACAACATTCTATTTTTTTTTTGAAGAAGATTGGCCCTGCACTAACATCTGTTGCCAATCTTCCTCTTGTTTTTATTCTTTTTTCTCCCCAAAGCCCAAGTACATGACTGTGTATCATAGTTGTAGAGTTGTAGCTCTTCTATGTGGGATGCTGCCTCAGCATGGCTTAATGTGAGGCGAGTAGGTCCATGCACAGGATAGAAAATGTTGGACCCTGGGCTGCCGAAGCAAAACGCACAAACTTAACCACTATGCTACCAGGCTGGCCCCCAGAACCATATTCTTCTTGTTTCCTTTCACTGAAGAGATGGCAGGGAAAACTTGAGGTTCCCTCCAAGAGGTATCAAAGACCATTACAACAGCATTTCTAAAATGCAGCTTTCCAGACTCCCATTCCCCTTAAAAACAAATCATCATTGAATTTTAAAAGGCAAGATTTTAACATCTTGTTTCAATTGTTTTTGCTCTTATCTTTACTGTTTCCTTCTCTCTACTAACTTTGGGCTTTGTTTATTCTTCTTTTCTGGTTTCTTTAGGTATAAATCTAGATTTTTTCCTTGAAATTTTTTCTATTTCTTGAGGTAGGCCTATATCACTATGAACGTCCCTCTTAGAACTGCTTGTGCTGTGTCCCATAGATTTTGAAAAGCATGTTTCCATTTTCATTATCTCAAAGTACTTTTTGATTTCCTCTTTGATTTCTTCATTGAGCCATTGATGGTTTTGTAGCATGTTGTTTAGTCTCCAGGTTTTTGTGTTTTTCCCGTTTTCTTCTTGTAATTGATATCTAGTTTCGTACCACTGTGGTCGGAAAAGATGCTTGATACCATATCAATCATCTTAAATTGATTGAGACTTCTTTTGTGACCTAACATGTAATCTATCCTGAAGAATGTTTCACGTGCACTTGAAAAGAATGTGTATTCTGCAGTTTATGGATGGAATGTTCTATATATATCTATCACACCCATGTGTTCTAATGTGTCATTTAAGGTCAATATTTCTTTATTGGTATTCTATCTGGATGATCTCTCCATTAATGCAAATGGAGTGTTAAAATCTTCTACTATTACTGCATTACTATAAATTTCTAACTCTATGTCTGTTAATATTTGCTTTATGTATTTGGTGCTCCTATGTTGGGTGTGTATATAATTACAAGTGTTATATCCTCTTGTTGGATTGATACTTTTACCATTAATTCCCTTCTTTGTCTCTTGTTCTACCCTGTTTTAAAATCTCTTTTGTCTGATATAAATATTGCTACTCTAGCTTTCTTTTTGTTTGCATTTGCATGGAATATTTTTTTCCTTTTCTGTGCTTTCAGTTTGTGTGTGTCTTTAGTCATGAAGTGATCCCTTGTATTCAGATATAAATGGGTCTTGTTTTTTTATCCACTCAGATATCTTATAACTTTTTATTGGAGCAATTAGTCTATTTACATTTAAAGTAAGTATTGACAGGTATGTACTTATTTCCATTTTATTAATTTTTTTCTGTTTTGTAGTTCTTTGTACCTTTTTTTCTTGCTCTCTTTCCTTGTAATTTAATGACTTTCTTTAGAGTTATGTTTGAATTCCTTTCTCTTTATTTTTTGTGCTTCCAATACCTTTTTTGTGTGTGAATACTGTGAGGTCCATATAGATCAACCTATGTATACAGTTGTCTATTTTAAGTATGGGCTTATATTCGAATGCACACTAAAAACACTATATTTTTCTTCCCCCTCCCATATGTTCTGTTTTTGATGTCACATTTTACATCTTTTTATATCGTGTATCCCTTAACTAATTATTATAGACATAGTTTATTTTACTCATTTGGGTCTTAACCTTCTTATCAGCTTTATAACTTGTTGATCCACTACGTTTACTATGTCTGCCTTTACCACTGAGATATTTTTTCGTTCATAATTTTCTTATTTCTAGTTATGGCCATTTTTTTCACACTTAAAAAAATCCCTTTAGGGGCGGCCCGGTGGCGCAAGCTGTTGGGTGCGCGCGCTCCACTGCGGCGGCCCGGGGTTCGCTGGTTCGGATCCCGGGCGCGCACTGACGCACTGCTTTGACAGCCATGCTGTGGCGGTGTCCCATATAAAGTGGAGGAGGATGGGCACGGATGTTAGCCCCGGGCTGTCTTCCTCGGCAAAAAAAGAGGAGGATTGGCAGATGTTACCTCAGGGCTGATCTTCTCACAAAAAAAAAAAAAAAAAAAATCCCTTTACTATTTCTTGTAAGGCTGGCTTAGTGGTGGTGATCTCCATCAGCTTTTGCTTGTCTCGAAATCTCTTTATCTCTCCTTCTATTCTGAATGATAACATTGCCAAGTATAGTATTCACTGTTGTCAGTTTTTTTCTTTTCAACACTTTGAATATATCACACCACTATCTTATAACATATAAAGTTTCTGCTGATAAATCAGCTCATGGTCTTTTGGGGGTTCCTTTGTACATAACTATTTGCTTTATTCTTGCATCTTTTAAGATTCTCTCTTTATCTTAAATTTTTGACAGATTAGTTATAATGTGTCTTGGTATAGACATCTTTGGGTTCATCATGTTTGGGACTCTCTCTGCTTCCTCGACTTGGATGTCTGTTTTCTTCCTCAGGTTAGGGAAGTTTTCAGGTATTATTTCTTCAACTAAGTTTTCTGCCCCCTTCTCTCTCTCTTCTCCTTCTGGGACCCCTATAATGTGAATGTTAGTACATTTGATGTTCAGAAGGTCACTTAAACTATCCTCATTTTTAAAAATTCCTTTTCCTGTATACTGTTCTGATTGAGTGATTTCCACCACGCTGTCTTCCACATCACTGATCCATTCTTCTGTATCATCTAATCTCCATTGATTCCTCTAGTGTATTTTTCATTTCAGTTATTATATTCTTCAGCTCTGATTCATACTTTCTTATATTTTCTATTTCTTTGTTGAAGTTCTCATGGATTTCATCTATTCCTCTCCTGAGTTCAGTAAGCATCCCAATGACAAGTACCTTGAAGTCTTTATCAGGTAGATATATCAGTTTATATCAGCTTATATCAGTTTCATTTAGTTCTTTTTTGAGGTTCTTGTCTTACTCTTTCATTTGAAGTACATTCCTCTGTCTCCTCATATTGCCTAATTCTCTGTGTTTGTTTCAATATATTACAGAGATCAGCTACATTTCCCAGTTTTGAAGGACTGACTGTCTGCAGAATATGTCCTGTGGGGCCATCCAATGCAGTCCCCAGTGGCCACCAGAGCCAGGTGCTCCAGGGTTGTCCAGTGTGTGGGCTGCATGAGCCCTCTTGTTGTCTGAGGGCCACAACTGCTGCTGTTGCACTCGTAGCACTGGTAGGCTGCTGGCCCAGTGGCTGTGAGGCCCAGCCATGACCCTTGTGGGTTGGCTAGTGGGCAGAGTTATTGTCCAGCTAGCTGGAAGGTCCAGCCAAGGTGGAGGAGTGGGCAGGGCTCTCAGCACCAAAGACTAGAGGGAGGACACCAAAATGACACCCTCAGAGCCTGCATTAGCACAGCTGAATGAGATCACACAAATGGCCACCCTCAGTGTTTCAGTACCTGGGGAGAGCCTCTGCTGCCTCCTGCGTCTCCAGTTGGCACTCCAAGATTAGTAAGTGAGTCTCCCTCAGCTGTGGTCTATGCAATTTTCATCTGGTGTTTTTCTATTGGCATCTGGGTCTGGTGAATCTGCATGTGAGCCCTTTAAGGGTGAGTTTTCCTCTCTTTACAGTTCTATAGCTTTCCTGGATGTATTCCCAAACGGTTTCCAAAGGCAGGTGTTTTGGGGACTCCTCTTCTTGTTCAGGATCTTAGGGTTGGGGTGCCTAATTTGGAGGTGAAATCCCTCACTCCAGGGAAAAGTTTCAAAAGTTTGAGATCCCTCATGACTATAAAATGCCACAACTAAGGAGTGGTTATTTTTCCTTAATGGGACCATATCTCTTCCTCTCCAGCCCTTCTCAGTGCTGTCCCTTGTTGTGGGGGCTCTGTTCATCCAGTTTCCAGGTCCCTTTCAGAGGGAATTATCCCAGATGGAGTGCAGATTTCTTGTGTCTGTGGGAGGAGGTGAGTTCAAGATCTTCTGATGCCAACATCTTCTCTCTGCCATTTGTCCTTTTTTTCTTTGCAAATCTAGCTAAAGTTTTGTCAATAATGTTGATCTTTTCAAGCAATTAACTTTTGGTTTTGTTGATTGTCTCTATTGTTTTCTATTCTCCATTTCATTAAATTCCATTCTAATCTTTATTATTTCCCACCGTCTTCTAGCTATGGGATAGTTTGTTATTCATTCTCTAGTTTCTTAAAGTACAATTTAGGTTACTTATTTGATTTTTTTTTTCTTTCTTTAGTCAGGCCATTGCAAGTAAAAAGTTTCTCTCAGCACTGTTTTTGCTGGATCCTATAGTGTGGTACGTCGAGTTTTCCTTTATATTTTTCTCAAAGTATTTTATAATTTTCACTTGTGGTTTTCTAGTCACCTATTGGTAGATTAAGAGTATACTTTTTAGATTCTGGTACACGTTGGTGACATAGGAGTCTCTGAACTCACCATCTCCCATAGACACAGTGAATCACCACTGAGGCATGGAGTAAATCTCTCTGAAAGAAATCCAAGAACTAGCTGAGTGGCTCCCACACATCAGGCAAACAAAAATATACCTGCATCTAAATGGGTAGGAAAGGTTAAGACACACTCTTGCCATAAACCTCCTGCATGACATGGCACCATACAAATGGAAGGGAACCCACAATTCCCAGCTGCTTCCTAAGAAGCAAAGGGTTTGAAACCAACATATAACACAATAACTTTTACAACTACCATCTGAAGGAATAGCCCCAAACTGCAGAGCTCTGAGTGGCAAAGGGTTTGTGTCCATGAGGCCCACAAGACTATAGTTAACAATGAAACAGTTCTTAACTGGCTCACAATGACTTATTGAGGCTATCTCCCAAGGGTTCAGTGCAGAGGGAACAGACAGAAACACCCATCTCTAAGTCTTTCCTTGAATGAGGATTATTTGTGTATTTCAAAAGCTGCTGCCTGAGGGTCAGGCTTCTAGGTTAGCACAAATATAGGGGCTGATTGTATCCTCCTGGGGACGAGGGAGTGCAGTGGGTGCCGTATCAATGTTCTGCATGCTACCTGCTCAATGTCACTGGTGTCTCCCTGGAAGGAATTTCTCCACACTTCTGTATCCTTGGCTTTTGTAGGTGCTGCCTAGAAGATGCACCCATTGATTCCTTGGCCATCGTGGTGAGCAGAACCTGAAATCACATTTCCCACAGGTCTGCAGAAAACAAAGAAACAATTGTTAATGGGCTACCTCCCCAGGGCTCAGCTCAGAGCATCCAGGCAAAACAATCCATCTCCCACTCTGTCCATGAAGGAGGCTTCTTTACACACTTTAAATGCTGCTACTTGAGGGTCTGGCTCCCTATCAGCCTGCTTTTAGTGCTGATATCCTGCCTTTTGAGACAGTGAGAGGTCTTGGCACACCCTCACTACTGGGAGCCACTAAGAGCAAAGAAAATCACTAAAGTAACAAAGAACTCAAGCCAGGCTAAACAATAAAGTTCATATCTGACACAAGATAATCAAAACTGGGAAGGTGGCTATTTTAACTAATGCATAGAAACCAACACAGAGAGTCAATGAAATAAAAAAGCAGAGGAGTACTTTCCTAACAAAAGAACAAAATAATAATATTTTAACAGAGCTTAATATAATGGAGATAATTTGAACCTTAATGAGTTCAAATAATGTTCATAACTATGCTAACCAATGTCAGGAGAACAATGTATGAACAAAATGAGAATTTCAACAAAGAGATAGAAAAACATAAGAAAGTACCAAACAGAAATCACAGAGCAAAAAAATGCAATTATCAAACTGAAAAAGTCAATTGAGGGGTTCAAAACAAAACTAGATCAATCAAAAGTCAGAGTCAGTGAACTCAAAGACAGGGCAGTGAAACTCATTCAATCAGAGTAGGAAAAAGAATAAAAGAAAGCAAAGATAACTAAAAGCCCTTATGGGACAACAGCAAAAAGACCAATAATTGCCTTACAGCATTCCCAGTGGAGTAGACAGAGAGAAAGAAGCAGAAATTTATTCAAAGAAATAATGGCTGGAAACATCCTAAACTGGGGAAAGATAAAGACATATACATCCAGCAATCCCAGGGAGATCCAAATGTGAGGAATCCAATAAGGCCCACACCATGACACATTATACTTAGGTAGTCAAATGTTAAACACAATGAAAGAATCTTAAAAGCATCAAGACAAAACCAACTTGTTATGTACAAAGGAATCTCATTAGACAATAAGCAAGTTTACAGCAGAAATTTTGCAGGTTAGAAGGGATGGTGCTGAAGGAAAAAAAAAAAAAAACCTGTCAACAAAGAATACAGTCCCTGGCAGGGCTGTCCTTCAGAGCTGAAAGAGAGATATTGAGTTTTTCAGACAAGGAAAGCTGAAGAAATTCATCAACCCTAGAAAAGCCTCACAGGAAATATTAAAGGAAGATTTTCACACTGAAACAAAAGGGTGCCAATTAGTAACAGAAAAAGATATAAAAGTATAAATCTCACTGGTACTGGTAAGAATATAGTTAAATTCATAATACTCTAATGTAATGGTGGTAGGTAAATCACTTATAAATCTAGTATGAAAGTTAAAGATAAAAATAAGACACAATAATCATAACTACAAAAATGTGCTAATGGATACACAAGGTAAAAAGATGTACATTGTGACATCAAAAACATAAAATGGAGGGGGAGAGTAAAACTGCAAAGCTTTACTGTACATTTGAACTTAAGTTACCAGCTTAAACTAGGTGGTTATAAGTATATGATATTTTACATAAGCTTGAGGGTAAGCACAGAGCTGAAGACTATAACAGATACACAAAAAAGAAAGAGAAAGAAACCTAACCATATCACTAAAGGAATTATTAAAACACAAACGAAGAGACAAACAGAAGAAGAAAGGAACAAAAGAATTATAAAACATCCAGAAAACAATTAAATTGTCAATAGTAATTCCATACCTATCCACAATTACTTTAAACATAAATGTACTAATTCCCCAATCAAAATACATAGAGTGAGTGAAAAGATGAAAACACAAGACACAACTATATACTTCCAACAAGACGGTAACTTCAGTTTTAAGGACATACATAGGTTCAAAGTGAAGCGATAGAAATAGATGTTTCATACAAATGAAAAACAAAAGAAAGTGAGGATAGCTATCCCTAGACGGAATAGATGTTAAGACAAAAACAGTAACAAAAGACAAAAAGATCATTATATAGTAATAAAGGAGTCAGCTCATCAGGAAGATATAACAAATGT
This sequence comes from Ceratotherium simum simum, assembly GCF_057802395.1. NCBI lineage: Eukaryota > Metazoa > Chordata > Mammalia > Perissodactyla > Rhinocerotidae > Ceratotherium > Ceratotherium simum. The sequence goes on along the minus strand of NC_141907.1, from coordinate 54,983,701 downwards.
AAATATATATACACATAACAGAGTAGCACCTAAATATATTAAGCAAATACAAACAGAATAACACTCACAACAAATGCAAAGGATTTGGATTTGGGCGATATGGTTTACATCCTCCGAACATGGCATACATTTTGCTTACTTTAATCCTGTACTCATTAATAGTGATGGAAATAAAATGCCACCTCAGTATATAAGATTGAATATAAAAGTTATTTTGAGATTATATACCATTTTACTCTTTTCACAGTATTTAAGAACACACACAGACTGGGAATGAAGACACAGAAAAAGATATTCTGTGCCAATGGAAATAAAAAGAAAGCAGAGGTAGCTATATTTATATCAGACAAAATAGACTTTAAACCAATGATGGTAATGAGACAAAAAAGGTCATATGTAGTTAGAAAGGGGTCAATCCAACAACAGGATACAATATTTGTAAGTACTTATGCGCTCAGCATAGAAGCACCTAAATACATACAGCAAATATTAACAGACTTGAGAGAGAAATGGAAGCAATACAATAATGATAGGGGACTTCAATTCCCTACTTTCATCAATTGATAGATCATCCAGACAGAAAATCAATAAGGAAACAGAATTTAAACTACATATTAGACAGGATTCGCTTTGATTTTTACAGAACATTCCTTTCACCAGCAGCAGAATACATATTCTCTCAAGTGCATATGGACCATTTTTCGGGATAGATCATATGTTTGGACACAAAGCAAGTCTTAATAATGTTATGAAGATTAAAATCGTGTCAAACATCTTTTCCAAACACAATGATATAAACCAGAAATCAATTACAAGAAGAAAACTGGAAATTCACAAATATGTGGAAATTAAACAACAAACTTATCAATGCAAAAAAAATCAATGAAGCAGAAAAGAACAGAGAGAGGGGAAAACAGGGACAAAAGTACTATCAGAGAGGCCAAAAACAATTTGAAAAATGGCAATTATAAAACTTTCCTATCAATAATTGTTTTAAATGTAAATGGATTGAACAGCCCAATGAAAAGATGTAGTGTAGATGAATGGATACAGAAATAAGATCCAACTATGTGATGTCTACAAGAGACTCACGTTAGATTTAAGGACACACATAGGCTAAAACTGGAGGAATGGAAAATAATATTCCATGCAAATAGCAGCAAAAGGAATGCAAAGATAGCTAAACTCCTATCAGACAAGACAGACTTGAAGACAAAATTATCACAGGAGACAAAGAAGGGCATTATGTACTAATATAAGGGTCATTCATGAGGGAGATATAACGATTATAAATATATATGCATATAATATCAGAGCGGCTAAACATATAAAGCAAACATTGTCAGAACTGAAGGGAGAAATAGACAGCAATATAATAATAGTAGCAGACTTCAATAGCCCACTGTCATTAATGGGTAGAATATCCAGTCAAAAAATTAATAAGGAAACAACAAACTTGAAAAATGCTATAGTCCAAATGGACCTAACAGACATACACAGAACACAGCACCCATCAGCAGCCGGATATATATTCTTCTCAAGCATCCACACAAGATTCTCCAGCGTAGACAAAATGTAGGTCACAAAACATGTCATAAATTTAACAAGACTGAAGTTGCATACCAAGAATCCTTTCTGACCACAACGGAATGAAACTAGAAATCAATACCAGAAGGAAAACGGGAAAAATCACAAATCTGTGGATATTAACCAACACCAATACACCCTTGTACAACCAGTGGGTCAAAGAAGAAATCCAAAGGAGAATTAGAAAATGTCAGGGGAAAAATGAAAATGAAAGCACAACGTACAAAATTACGAGATGCAACACAAGCAGTATTAAGAAGAGGGAAGTTTATGATAAAAAACAACTACATTAAACGAAGAAAGATCTCAAAAAAACCACTAACTCGACATCTCAAAGAACCTGAAAAAGAACATCTAAGCCCAAAGTTAGCAGAAGAAAAGAAATAAAAGAGATTAGAACAGAAACAAATAAAATAGAATAACAATAGAAAAATCATCACAATTAAAAGTTCTTTTTTAAAGATTGACAGAATTGACAAACTATAAGACAGAATAATTCAAAAAGAGGGAATATCAAAAATAAAATCACAAATGAAAGAGAAGACATTACAATTGACGCCAGAGAAAGGAAAGAGTCATAAAAGAAAACTATGGACAACTGTATGCCAGCAAATTGAATAACCTAGAAGATATTGATATATTCCTAGAAAGATAAAACCCACCAAGACTGAATCATGAAGAAATAGAAAATATGAGCAGACTTCTAACTGGTAAGCTATTGAATCAGTAAGCAAAAACCTTCCAGCAATGCACAACACAGGACCAGATGGCTTCACTTTAATTTTCTACCAAACAGTTAGAGAAGAATCAATGGCAATCCTTCATATCTCTTCCGAAAAACAGAAGAATGAACACTTCTAAACTCGTTTCATGAGGCCAACCTTACCCTGAAACCCAAGTCAGACAAAAACATACAAGAACACTACAGACCAGTATCCCAGATGAACAAAGATCCAAAAATCCTCAACAAGGTACTAGCAAAGTTCAATAGCACATCAAAAGGATCATACACCATGACCAAGTGGGATATATCCCTGGGATGCAAAGATGTTTCAACATATAAACATTGATACCACAACAACAGAAGGAGAATAAAAAAATGCATGATCTCAAATCACTATGTTGTATGTACACCTAAAACTAACATAATATTGTATGTCAGTTATACTTCGATTTTAAAAAAAGAGGAGAAAATAAAACTCATGGTCATCTCAACAGATGCAGAAAAGGAATATGACAAAATTCAACACCCTTTCATGATAAAAAGTGTCAACAAACTAGGAACAGAAGACCATTATCTGGGCATGGTAAATGTCGTATATGAGAAGCCTATAGGTAACATCATACTCAAAGGTGAAAAACTGAAAGCATTTCCTCTAAAATTAAGAACAAGGCAAAGATGCTCACTTGTACTACTTCTATTCAATGTTTTACTGAAGTCTTAGGCAGACGATTAAGCAACAAAAAGAAATAAAATGTATCCAAAGTAGGAAGGGTAAAATAAAACACTCTCTGTTTACAGATGACCTGGCCTTATATGTAGAAAACCTTAAAGACCCCACAGAGGAAATATTAGAAGTAATAAACAAACTCAGTAAATGTGCAAGATACAAATCGATATATAAAAATCAGTTGTGTTTCTATACACTACATGAAGGAGATTTATATCCAAAAAAAAATAATAATAAATATATATATATATGTATGTATATATAAAGCCTCTTACAATTCAACAAGAGGAAGACAAACAACCCAATCGAAAAAGTGAAAAACATTCTGAATAGACATTTCTCCAAGGAAGATATACAAGTGCTCAACAAGCGTTATATCAAGGTGCTTAACATCCTTAAGTAACAGGGAAAAGTAAGACAAAACCACAATGTGATATGACTTCACCCTCACTGACTTGGCCATAATCAAAGAGACAAAAAACAATGAATGTTGGCAAGAATATGGAGAAATTGAAACCATCATAAATTGCTGGTGGGAATGCAAAATGGTGAATCACTTTGGAAAATAGTCTGCAAATTTCTCAGTGGTTAAGCATAGAGTTATCATATGATACAACAGTTCCACATCTAGATACATACCCAAGTAAAAGGAAAACAGGCTCATTTATAATTTGCACATGAATATTAATAAACAGAATTCATAAAAGCCAAAAACTTGAAAAATACCCCAAATATCTATCAACTGATGCACAAATAAACAAAATGTGGTATATCCATAGTATGGAGTAATAAAAGAGAAAGAAGCCCTGATACATGTTACAATATGGATGACACTTTAAAATATTTTGTGAAGACTAGACGAAACGCTCAGAAAAGATAATCTATAGAAACAGAAATCTATAGAGACAGAAGCTAGATTAATGGTTGGATAGGGTTTTGAGAGTCAGAGATTAGGGTGTTCCATCTAAAGGGTAAAGGTTTCTTTCAGGATAAGAAAATGCTCTTCAGTGATCATCATGGTGATAGCACAATTCTGCAAATATCCCATGAACCACTGAACTGTGCTCTTAAAATCCACCACTCGAATGGTGTGTGAATTACATGTGGAACAAGTTCTATAAAAAAATAAAGTCTCTTGAACCATTATCCAGGAAATTCTGAGTCAGCTGTATAATAGCTTTATCTCTATTTCTTCAAAGAGACTACAGACACAATCACCTCTCACTTCCTATTGTTCTCACAGTCATCTATAGTATATTATGTAACACAGGTAACTTGTACATGCAACGTCATCGACTCTTAGCTGGATGACAGCACTTGTAGACATTAAACACATTTGTATAAAAACGAGGTCATCTACTTTTTGTATTTTCAACTTGCCAAAAAACACTCTGACTGTTCATATAATGTATTTACTTTGAGATGTAGGAGATATATTTTAGCTTTCTGATTCATTTCTCCTTGAATATAAGCCTGAACAATGGTATAAGGGATCAACAATTTGAAAAGTAGCATTGTGTTCCACCAGGATGTCTAGGAAATGGATTTCAGTTCTGCTGCTGCTACAGCTGGGTTGTTACTTTAGCCCTGGGAGTGGCGGAAAGGTGCTGGTGTGGCCCACAGAATATAGCCATTGGATCAATATGAAGACAATCCTGGGTGAACTTGCCCAGAGAGGTCATGAAGTGAGTGTTCTGACATCTTCAGCTGCCATTCTTGTTGACCCCAGTAAAGCACCTGCTATTAAATTTGAGATTTATCCTACATCTTTAACAAAACATGATTGTGAGGTGCTTTTCAGAAACCTGATTGACAAATGGACATATGATCTGCCAAAAGTCACATTTTGGACATATTTTTAACTAATGCAAGAAATCTTTAGGGAATATTCTGATTGTATTGAAAAGCTCTGTAAAGATGTAGTTGTGAACAAGAAACTTATAACAAAACTACAAGAATCAAGGTTTGATGCCATTCTCGCAGATGCCATTGGACCCTGTGGTGAGCTGCGGGCTGAACTACTGAAAATATCTTTAGTGTACAGCCTCCGTTTCTCTCCTGGCTACACAATTGAAAAGTATAGCGGAGGACTTCCATTCCCTCCATCCATTGTACCTGTTGTTATGTCAGAATTAAGTGATCAAATGACATTCATGGAGAAGACAAAAAATATGATATATGTGCTTTATTTTGACTTTTGGTTCCAAACATTTAACGAGAGGAAGTGAGATCAGTTTTACAGTGAAGTACTAGGTAAGTCATGCTTTTATGGTAGCTGGAAGTCCTAACTCTCCTAGTGTCTTGGAAGGTGAGTTTGTATAAACATAAAGTCAGATAAACATGTCTTTTATCAGTAAAACAATGAAATGAAATTATAAAATGACCTCAAATTGATAAATATTACGGAAATGCTTAAATTATAGGGTCATTGAGTAATTGTTTCCTCTTGTACTATTTAGTTTCATTTAAATATTAAACATTTTTGTCACATTACTTGAAGAATTCCTTCATAATGGAGAGATACAGTGGCTCTCTCCCACGTTCTGGAACCTATAATTGGAGATTTCTAAAGATTTCACATTCCTTCACTAAGTACTTAGAAATCATCTGTATAAAGACCTAAAATTTTGTTGAAGGGTAGACATATAAATTATTAAACTGTGTGTTTTGAAAACTGTCTCTTCCTTAAAGACAAAATGAGCCAAAATTGAGTGACCATATCTATTACCGTAGTTATAAAAAATTTTCAGCTGTTATTTGCAAATATTTTTATTTAATAAGCAAACATTATTAAGCTTATAACGAGAACCTAATGCTGGAATGCAGTATACACAAAAACCTCACAATTTACATGGAAAATCTAGGATCAAGGAAATAGCTTGCTAAATTATAGAAACTAAACTGAGTACTCTAGGGAAAGGTGTTTCCACAAGTAGAGTACGGCTAACTGATTGAGCAGCTGAAATAGTTGTTTACATTTGTATCTGTTAGTTTTGCAACTTATAGAGTAAACAAAAGTATATTTAATTCTACAGTGGCTTAGGTTTAATGAGTTTTTATGATTGTGAATATACTGATGTGATATTAGAGATGAAAGTCTCTTACGCTTTATGTTTTATGTATTCATGAACAACACATATATAAAACATGTGTGGGTATATATACATATATACACACAAATATTTGTATTTTCAAACTACAGACACATTTAAACATCTTTGGCTATGTTATCCCAAGCTCCTTTCAGAAAATTACGTGGTATATTCAATTACAATATTCTAGTTTCCTCTACCTTTTGTTTGTTTTTTTCCCTTCAGGAAGACCCACTACATTATCTGAGTTAATGAGGAAAGCTGAAATGTGGCTCATTCGAACCTATTGGGATTTTGAATTTCCTCACCCACTCACCACATTTTGAATTTCTTGGAGGACTCCACTGCAAACACGGCAAACTCCTGCCTAGGTAACCTACTCCTGATTTTTTTTTTGCTTGGTTTATTTTGCATTTTCAATAGAAATGATTCTTGTTCCTCCTTTAGAAGGGTTGACTCACCATCAGAGAGATATGGGAAGCTGGGTAAGCGGCGTGCCAACTGGAAATTCATGTATTTCTAAACTATTACAAGAATCTTATTTTCATTATCATTAGAGAATAAAGTATTATACATGGGAGACTTCAGGAATGGGGTCATTTAAATTAAGGCCGCATTATTCAACACAGAAGAAAGTATCAGCCATTCTTTCAGAGAACAGTTTTAAAGTAACTGGCATAGTCCAGGGATAAGTGCTGGATAAGCAGAGACGCAGTATAGACACAGTTTTTGCCCCAACACACCAGACAAGCTACTTTGAAAGATAGAATAAAAGCAAGTAATAAAAATTGGGTGAGGGGCCGGCCCGGTGGCTAAGCGGTTAAGTCTTGGCGCGCTCGCTGCGGCTGACCAGGGTTCGCTGGTTCGGATCCCGGGCGCGCACCGCCGCACTGCTTGGCAAGCCATGCTGTGGCGGCGTCCCATATAAAGTGGAGGAAGATGGGCACAGATGTTAGCCCAGGGCCGTCTTCCTCAGCAAAAAAAAGAGGAGGATTGGCGGATGTTAGCACAGGGCTGGTTTCCTCACGAAAAAAAAAAAAAAAAAAAAATTGGGTGAAAAGTATTATAATAAGGACAAAACTTAAAGCTACTATAATGCTAGAGAACATCCTATGGGGATGGATCATAGTACCTCAGGAGTGACAGCAGCAATCTGGTGGCATGAGACATCCCTTGTATTTATCCCCCCCACTTCAAAAACAAAAATGTGGCATCTACCCATGAACAAAAGTGCCTTAGCAGGAGTTTTGGGATCCAGTACCATGGGGACCAGGGAGGAGTCTCGCCCACCTTTGCTTCTGTTAATAGGCAGAGAGGCACTGTCTGTGGTACCTACAGGAGATTGTGAGTGGGTTCCAGCTCCTCAGAGCCACAGTCCAGGAGCACCTACAGAACACTGCCTTGGAGAGTCACATATAGATTAGAGAGCCTTTGTGGAAGTTCAGATTTCCAGAGAAGAAGTTCCAGCATTTGGTTGGATCACAAAATATATGAGTTTGGATGCATTTGAGTGGGTAAGACGAACAGCTTGACTTTGCCAGCATCACCCCTCCCCTAGGCAGCACAGCTTAGGGCTAAGAGAAGGCCCAGGATTTCTCCAACAGGGGAAAAGGAGAGCCTGTAAGTGAATGCCCAGCCTCTACAGCTTTGCAGGATGCTTCCAAAGAGTCATTTCTCTCTCATAGCATCCAGAGTATTAAATTAGGAGCCCAGTGACTGGTGGGAGAGATCTGATCAGGAGAGTGGCACATAAGATTCCCAGAGAACATTAAAGGGACTTAGTTCCTTCTTTTTGTGTTCTGGACTCCATCAGGAAGCCTGACCACAAACCATGAAGGAAATATCTCCTGCAGATACCCCAGCTGGCCTTTGGGCACCCACAGAGCACTGAATTCCAGATCCTCTCTGCAGCCAGCTCCCTGTACATGCTGCCAAGGGCAGTGGCAAGAGTAAAATTTGATAGATGGCTAGGGAGCATGAGCAGAAAGCGGGCAAGTGTCTGGGGCAAGAGAGAAACCACAAACTTGAGCGGTAGCGACACCTTCAGGAAAACAAAAGGGAGGCTATCAGCCTCTGGCCTGGTGCTATATGATGGAGAAAAGACATTCAGGCTTAAGAATTCTGCCACAAGAGGGCGCAAGAAGCGTGGAGCAGATGTATTCATACAAGGTCTGAGAAAAAGCCTCATCTGTAGCAGGGCTGACAAAGGCATTTCTATGCTGAAGGCAGTTAGCAGATTGAAGTAGCTGACTGCTACTTCAAATGCAAAGCAACAACACAAAACTCCGAAGAACAGGAACAATCAAGGAAACATGGGATCACTGAAAGTTCACAATAATCCTCTAGTAATCAAATACGTAGATGTGGAGATATGTGATTTATCTGATAAAGAATTCAAAATAGCTGTTTTAAGGAAACTCAACAATCAACAAGAAAAGACAGAACCCTCGTGCACTGTTGGTGGGAATGCAGGTTGGTGCAGCCACTATGGAAAACAGCATGGAGGTACTTCAAGAAATTAAAAATAGAACTACTGTGTGATCCAGCAATCCCACTTCTGAGTACATATCCAAAGGTAAGAAAAACAGAATATCAAAAATATATCCACAATACCATGTTTATTGCAGCATTATTCACAATAGCCATTACATGGAAAAAATGCAAGTGTCTGTCAATGGATGCATGAATAAAGAAGGTATGATACACACACACACAATGGAATATTTTTCGTCCATGATAGAGAAGGAAATCCTGTCTTTTAGGACAACATAAATGGATCTTGAAGGCATTATGCTACGTGAGTTGTCAAACTGAAAAAGACGAATAATATATGATATCACATATATGTGGAATCTAAAAGAGCCAAACTCATAAAAATAGAGTGTAGAATAGCAGTTATGTGGGTTGATGGGTGTGAGGGGATTGAGAAGGTGTTAGTCAAAGGTTACAGACTTGCAGCTTGAAGATGAATAAGTTCTGAAGATATAATGCACAGCATAATAATTATAGTCAAAAATACACTATTATATACTTGAAAGTTTCTGGAGACAAGACTTAAATTTTCTCACCACTGAAAAAGCAAAAGGTAATTATGTGACCTGATAGAGGTGCTGAAAAATGCTATTGTGGTAATTATATTGCTATATATAAATGTATCAAAACAACACAGTGGACACCTTAAACTTACACAATGTTATATAAGAATTATCTCCCAATTTTTTTAAAAAGGAGCTTTGAACAATGATTAGGATGAGACAGTAAATGTTTTATGTTGAAAGCGTTAGTTCACAATGTTACATCTCAATTAAATCCCAATTTAAAAAAATTGGAGATTTAAACAATGATTAGGATAAGACAGTAAACATTTTATGTTGGAGGGGTTGGGTCATTATTTTCCATGGACGAAAAACAAATAATCACTTTAAAACTAAAGGACTGAAAAAAAAAAAAAAAAAAAGATGACTAGGAAGTTTTCATCAGATATCCAGGAAACTTTTGGCTCCTTACATTTTTTCAGGAGTAGAAAGTACATTGAGCAATGAGGAATTTATCTAGTATAGAAAGCAATAAATTTTGAGAACTAGCAAAGATCGGAACCACAAGTAAGAATAATTCTGAGACAATTCCATGTGAACACAACTTCACCAGAAGCTCTGTATAGTTTGACCTGAGCTGCCCAAGAGGGTGACCAGATCTCTGCTGCAGAAAACCCTGCTGTACCTCTCCCACTGTGGGGCAGGTGCTTCCTGGGAGACTCAGTGAGGTGATGATAAGGGCCCCTCATAGCCAGTAACACATGGCACATTCTACTGGGACATCAGTTTATACAATATAATTTCAAGGCAAAAGATATCTTATATAAATAAGCCCAAAAAAGTAGTCACTCAAGTAATTATACAAGTATATTTATGGACTATAAATAGGAATCTTAGGGCTATTTCATGGAAATTTCAAACAGTAATATCAGACTCATGAATGACAGCAACTCTCAACTTCTATCCTTTAACAAGTGATTTGGAGAACTTGGGAAATTCGGCAAAGGTTAAAGTGAGGTATAAATTATTATAGAACTGAGAGAAAAAGATACAAGTCATTCCAATCATAATTAACCTTTTCATAGTACTCACAGTCGGAGAAATAAAACACTAATGACTAAACTAAAATAATTCTCTGGAAAACCTGCCTAGAATGAACATGTCATTTAGTAGAATTATAATGATAAAAACATAAGGGTGACTTAATATCCTGCTGTGTGACCTCCTTCTAAGTATCCGTATTAGTAATCAATAACAGTATAAATGGAGAGTGTGGGTATAATATAGTCTAAGAGCATCTCCTCACTACTGTGTACCACGTCTATTTGATTTCTTGCTTAAACACATGCAAATACACACAGACTCTTGCTAAAAAACATACATAATAAAGGAAATGAACCTCATATACTTGTATCCTCCCAAAGGAACTGAGACATTAGGTCTGTTATAAGACAGCCACTGATAAAAACACCATGGAGTCCCTCAAAAAGTTAAAAGTAGAAATGACATTTGGTGGAGCAATTCCACTTCTGAGCATTTATCTGAAAGACATGAAATGATCCTGATTCTCTCTTTATCTTTAATTTTGGGAGACTATGCTAAGTGAAATGGGCCAATCACAAAAAGACAAATACTGTATGATTCCACTTATATGAGGTAGCTAGACTAGTCAAATTCACAGACACAGAAAGTAGAATGATGGTTGCCAGGGATTGACAAAGGGAAAAGTAGGGAATTATTGTATAATGGGTCTAGATCCAGTATCGCAAGATGAAACATTTCTGGAGATTGGTTATACAACAAAGTGAATATACTAAACAGTATTGGACTGTACACTTAGAAATGGTTAAGATCATAAGTTTTATGTTAGGCATATTTTAACATGATTTAAAAAAGCAGCCACTATTCTAATAGTTCCTGATAACACATGATTTTCTTTCTTTAGTTATTTGTAGCAATCTTTTCAATAGTGTTGCTATGGTGCTGCTCTTTTATGATGGGACAAACCTTTCTCCACAAGAAATGGAAGAGTCTACCCAGATGTCTGGAGACAACGGTATTGTGTTGTTTACTCTGAGGTCAATGGTCATAAACATGACAGAAGAAAGGGCCGGTGTGATTGCATCAGCCCTTGACCAGATTCCACAGCAAGTTCGACCAAGTTCCTTATACTGGGCAACTACATCAAGTGTCTGTTAACTCTGTGAAGGGTCTGATTACAGAAATTTTCTGCGTAAAAGATAAACTCTTATGATCACTCCAATTTATCTCAGACATCAGTTTAAAAAACAAAATATACATCGCTGGTGCTAAAATAGTACATAAGGTATTTTTGATCAACAATAACATGGCATTAACATGTGATCAAAAAGAAATATATTTCAGAGATGCTGTGAGAAGTTTTAGTGTTATAATGATATTGCAGGTAGGTAAAAAATTACCTAATTCTGCCTTGTCATTTGCTCCTTTTGCTTGCAGGAACCCTGAGGGCACTGTACACACTGCAGATGTTATCAGAAAGAAGTTAAATTTTAAAAGAACCGTTAGGCAGGAACTGATAACAGTCTGAAAGGCATCATGCAGTTTAGACGCAACATGCAATCCAGGCCTCTTTTACTTTCCCTAAATTTTTAAATAAGCCTATTCAATGCGCTTTTCAGGGAGCTACTGGCCAGGGCTGACCAAGCTACCTCCAGGTATGTAAGCCAGCAGTGATTACTTTGAAAAAGAGAAAACCAGGTTGAGGAACAAGAAAGAGAAGAAACCTCCCTTGTGCCCTAGGCCCTGCTAAAGTCTGAAGGAAGAAGATGAAAGAGAAAGGATGGGGCCGGCCCGGTGGCTTGGTGGTTGGGTGAGCGCGCTCCGCTGCTGGCGACCCGGGTTCAGATCCCGGGCTTGCGCCGACGCGCTGCTTCTCCGGCCATGCTGAGGCCGCGTCCCACATGCAGCAACTGGAAGGATGTGCAGCTGTGACACACAACTATCTACTGGGGCTTTGGGGGGAAATAAATAAATAAAAAAAAAAAAAAAAAAGGATGAAGGTGGGCCCAGCCCTTAAGTTGACCCTGTGCTTTATATAATGTGGCCTTGAAAGGACGTTGATTCTAACCTATCAGAATATTACCTCCTCCTGATTGAAGGAGGAGAAGGGAATATAAAAAGAAGTCAACCAGAAGCAAGCCTAGCATGGGAAAGTTTCACATGCCCCCCTTCCATAAAATATGGTAGTAAGTTATTTCTGGTATATATAGAATATACTTGCAGTCTCTGGGTATTTGTGAGTGACTTTTCAGTTTCCTAACTGATATAGCTTTCTCCTTATCACCTATGCTAATTAGGTGAGAACCTGAAATTAACATTCACATAACAAATAATCGTTAACTGCTAGTAAATTAGAATCCATCTTATGAAGATTGCTTGAGAATCCCAAAATATGTACCTAATTATTATACTGGACGTGGAAATGGCTTAGGTATATGAAACAATATTAATTAAAAGAAAAAAGTACTAAAATTATCTATCTTCATGAAAAGAGGTTAAGGAATACACAAAAATAAAAACGAGGTACTATGATATCAAAAACATAAACTATGGCAAAGGAGAACAAAAGTATAGGGTTTTTAGCAAGAGGTGAAGCTTAAGAGACCATCAACTTAATATAGATTGCTATTTACATCATAGGTTATTATATATGAACCTCATGGTAATCACAAACCAGAAAGCTATAATAAATATACAAAACAAAGAGAAAGTAACCCAGAATTATTCCTAAATATAGCCATCAAATCATAAGGGAAGAGAACAAGAGAAGTAGAAAGGAATAGAGAAAAAACTACTAAAACACTCAGAAACAAGTAACAAATGGCAATAAGTACGTAATCACCAACAGCTACTTTAAATGTAAATAGACTAAATGCTCCATTCAAAAGGCATAGGATGGCTGAATGAATAAAAAGCCAAGAACCGTCCCATCTGCTGCCTACAAGAACTCACCTCAAAATTTAAGACACTCACAAACAGAAAGTGAAGGGATGGTAACGAAACTCCATGCAAATAGAAACCAAGTAAAGTTCGGGTAATGATACTTATATTAGACAAAATAGACTTTAAAACAGAAACTGTAACATGAGACAAAGAAGGGCATTACATAATGAGAAAGAGAACAATGCAACAAGAGGAAATGACACTTGTAATATCTATACTCCCAACATAAGATCACCTAAATATAAAGCAATTATTAAGAGACATAAAAGGAGAAATTGACAGTAACACAATAATAGTAGGGGACTTTAACACTCCACTTACACCAATGGATAGATTATTCAGACAGAAGATCAATAAGGACACATTGGCCTTAAATGTTATATTAAACCAGATAACTTAGGTGATATATACAGAACATTCCATCCATAAACTGCAAGATATACATTCTTTTGAATGCACATGAAACATTCTCCAGGATAGATCACCTATTAGACCACAAAAAGTCTCAATAAATTTAAGAAGATTAGAAAGATATCAAGCATCTTTTCTGATGACAATGATATGAAACTAGAAATCCACTGCAAGAAGAAAATTGGAAAAGCCACAAATATGTGGAAATTAGGTAAAATGTTACTGAACAACTACTTGGTAAATGAAGAAATCAAAGGAGAAATCAGAATATATCTGAAGACAAAGGGAAATGAAAATACAACATACAAAAATTTATGGGATACAGCAAAAGCAGTACTAAGAGGGAAATTTATAGCAATACAGGCCTACCTGAAGTAACAAGGAAAATCTCAAATAAACAATCTAACAATACAACTAAAGGAACTAGAAAAAAGAAGAACAAACAAAGCCCTAAATTAGTAGAGTGAAGGAAATAATAAAAGTCAGAGTTGAAATAAATGAAATAGAGACTAAAAAAAAAAAAGAAAATCAATGAAACCAGGAGCTAGTTCATTGAAAAGATAAACCAAATTGGGACATTAGCATCACGGCGGAGTGAGTTGTTCTTTTTAACTCTCCCCTTCAAATTACAACTAAATGGACATTAATGGCCGCCAGAGAATTTCCCACACAGCACAACAGGATGAATGAGAGATGCACATAGCCATCCATTTGATGGTGGACTGGATCCCTGGGACGCAGTGGAACTAGGTGAGCAATGAACCAGTTCACAGATCCTCACACAGTGGCATGTGCCACTATAAAAGGAGGTGAGGGCAGCCTGGCCTGCATGAATGATTTCAGTTATAGCACAGCCTGTGGGAGCACCCACTGTGCTGTGGTAGACCCAGTGTTGGAAATGCTCTAGATTGAGCAGCAGTGGCTCAGCCCCAGCAAAGGTGCCTGCCCACTGAGCACAGCACAGGAGAGAAGGTGCCCCACCTGCGGGGACACAACAGCCCATGGGACCCAATGAGTGGCAGCTCAGCCCTTGCCTGGGCACCTCTCCCACCTAGCACAGTACAAGCAAGAAGGTGCCCACCTGCTCAGAAGGTGCCCTGCCCATGGAGCATAGTAGCATGCGGGACCCACCGAGGGGTGGATCAGCCCCCACAGGAGCACCCCTCCCACGTACTGCAGCAGCTCAGCCAGTCACTTGCTGAATGCAATGGCCTTGCCTGCACAAGAGCTACCCATCTGCCAAGCACAGAGGTCCCATGTACAGTACCTGACCCACCCAGCACAGAGGGCCTGCCCATGTGATTCCAACCTGCAAAGCACTGGCAGCAAGCTCGTGCAAATGCAGATCAGCCTTACCTGCACAACTTCCAACAGATGGGGCAGAACCAGAAAACAACCCCTGCTCCTTCCAGCAGTGGAAGGTTGGATCAGTAACCTGATACTACCACAAATGCACCAGCAAAGGATCAAGTCATCAAACTATATGAAGAACTACAGTAACACATCAGACCAGAATGAAAAATGACAAGTCTCCAGAAACCAAACCTAAAATCACAGAAATTTACAATCTAAATGACAGAGAATTCAAAATATTTATCAGAAAGAAAATCAATGTGTTACAAGAAAACTCAGAAAGACAGGTCAATCAACTCAGGAATAAACTTAATGAGCTAATGGCAACCAAAAGAAAGCAGGTGTTGCCATACTTATATCAGACAAAGCAAACTTCAAGACAAAAAAGACAATGAGAGACAAAGAGGGAAAGTATATAATGATAAAAGGGACATTCCATTAAGAGGAAATAACACCTATGAATATATATGCACCTAACACATGATCACCAATGTATATAAAACAACTACTAACAGACGTAAAGGTAGAAGTTGACAGCAACATAATGATGATAGAACCTCAACACTCTATTTACATCAATGGATAGATCATCCAGACAGAAAGTCAACAAGGAAACAGTGGCCTTAAATGAAACACTAGCCCAGATGGACTTAACGCATATATATAGAACATGTCATCCCAAAACAACAGAATAAACTTTCTTCAAAAGTGCACCTGGAACAATCAAAGATAGACCATATCTTGGGAAACAAGTCAATCCTCAATAAATTTAAGAAATTTGAAATATCAAGCATGTTTTCTGACCACAGTGACATAAAATTAGAAATGAACTACAAGAAAAAAGCTGAGAAAGTCACATATATGTGGAAACTAAAAAATACACTACTGAACAAATATTGTATCAATGAAGAAATCAAGGAAGAAATAAAAAAATACCCGGAGACAAATTAAAATGAAAACACAACATACCAACTAATATGGGATGCAGCAAAAGCAGTGCTAAGGGGGAAATTTACAGCAATACAGGCCTACCTCAAAAATAAGAAAAATATCAAACAAATAATCTTAAACTACACCCTACAGAACTAGAAAAAGAAGGAGAAACAAAGACCAAATTCAGCAGAAGGATTTTTATTATTTTCCTCCTTCTTTTATTTCCACCTAATTTCTTGGGTTCTAATTTTTTGCCAACATATTCAATAAGGCCCTGATACTGAAAACACACAAAGACATCACAAGCAAAGAACACTACAGACCAATATCTCCTAAGAATGTAGACACAAATGTCCTTACCAAACGTGAGCAAACCAAATCAGGAATAGACAAAAGGGGTTATAGACCAAGAAAAACTGGAATTTATGCAAGGAATGCAAAGTTGCTCTAACAACTGAAAAATCACTAATATAATACACCATTATCAATAAAATGAAGGACAAAAGCTGCATGATCATCTCAGTAAATTCCGAAAAATCATTTGAGAAAATCCAAAGTTTTTCATGATGAAAATAATCAATAAACTAGGAATATTTGATGGTGAAACAGTAAATTTTTTTTTTTTTTGCTAAGATAATAGCAAGATGAGGAGGTCCACTCTCATCATTTCTATTCAACATTTTATTGGAGGGTAAAGCCAAGACATTTGGCAAGAACATAAAATCAAGAAATCCACATTAGAAAGGAAGATGTAAAACTATCTCTATTTCAGATGAAATGATTTTATATAGAAAAAACATTTGAGAATTCACTGGAAAATATACACCATACAATTGCAATAAACAATCCAAAATTAAATTAAGAAAATAATCACATCAAAGTCATAGTCACTTAATAACAGTGATACATTCTGAGAATTGCATCGTTAGGCAATTTTGTCATTGTGTGAACTTCATAGACTGCACTACACAAACTTAGATGGTATAGCCTACTATACACTTAGGCTATATCATAAAATCTTATGGGATCACCATCATATATGTGGCCCGTCATTGACTGAAACATCTATATGCAGCTCATGACTGTAAAATAGCACCAGAAGAATAAAATACTTAAGAATAAATTTAACAAGAAAATTGCAAAACTTATACTGTGGAAACTACAAAACATTGTGGAAATGTATTTCAAAAGGCCTAAATAAAAGGAAAGGCAGCTCATATTCTAGGATCAAAACACTTAATATTGTCGTAATGACAATTCTCCACAAATTGATATACAGATTCAACACAATCTCTATTAAAATCCCAGCTGACTTCTTTGTGTGAATTACCAAACTAATTCTAAAATTGACATAGATATTCAAGGGATCCAAAACATCATCAAACCATCTTGAAAAAAAAGAACAAAATTAGAGGAGTAATACTAATTGATTTCAAAACCAACTACAAACTACACTACTCAAGAGAGTGTGATATAGGCACAGAGACAAGCAAATAAATCAATAAACTAGATATTGGGATCCAGAAATATACTCACACGTTGATGATCAATTGTTTTTTGACAAAGGAATGAACAATCATTTAAATAAATACTTCAGGAGAAACTGATTATCCACATGTAAAAGAATGAAGTTGGACTGGCTGCCTCAAACCATATACAAAAATTACTCAAAATTGATCAAAAACCTAAATGTAAAATAGAACTCTAAGACTCTTAAGGAAAAACATAGGAAAATGTTGTGATACTGGATTTGTCAACGGTTTCTTAAATATGACACCAAAAGCACAGCAACCAAATTACAAATAGAGAAATGGAACTTCATCAAAATTTAAAACTTTTACTGTATAAAGGACACCATCAAGAAAGTGACAACACTATTGAGAATATATTTAGAAATCATATATCTCATAAGGGATTTATACCCAAAATATATTTTTAAAAGCTCTTATAATTGAATAATAATAAGACAAATAATCCGATTAAACAATTAACAAAGGTTCTGAATAGATAGTTCTCCAAGAAAGATCTATAGGTGTTGAACATGCATATGCAAAGGTGTTTAGCATTACTAAGATCAGGGAAAAGTAACTCAAATGACAATGAGATATGACTTCACTCCCACAAGTATACCTAAAATTAGAGAGAAAGACAGTAACAAGTGTTGGCAGGGATATAGAGAAATTGGAACCATTATATGTTGCTAGTTTTAATGGAAAATGGTGCAGTCATTTTGGAAAATGGTATGCCACATCCTCGAGGTGAAACGTAGTATTTCGTATGACCCAACAATTCTACTTCTAGGTATGTATGCAAAAGAAAGGAAAACATGTCCACTCAAAAATTTAGGTGAAAGTTAATAAAAAAATATTATTCATAATAGACAAAAAATGGGAAAAAAGTATAAATCAACTGATGAATGAATAAACAAGATATGGAGTATCCATACTATGGATATTATTTGCCAATATAAAGGAATGAAGCCGTGACATACAACACGGATGAACCTTTAAAATATGCTAAATGAAAGGAGGCAGTCGCAGGAGACCACATATTGCATGATTCCATTTACAGGAAATGTTCACAATAGGCAAATCTAAAGACAGAAACTAGATTAATTGTTGGATGAGGGTTGGGGGAGGTAGAGATTAGGGAGTTCTGTCTAAAGGGTAATGTTTTATCAGTGGATGATGAAAATGCTCTTAAATTGATTGCTGTTCTCATTGCACAATTCTGTGAATGTACTATGAACTGCTGAAGTGTATACTTTAAAGTTCAAGAAGACTGCAGATACAGTTACCTCTCCCTCACCACTGTTCGTGACAGTCTTCCAAATACAAGTGACTTACACATGATAGCAGTTTTAATCTTAAAACAGACCTTAAGTATATATATACAAACCAAGTCATCTACCTTTTGCTTTTTCCACTTCCTATCTGAATGCTCTGACTGCTCATATAATCTATTTACTTTGATGTAGGAGTTATATTTTAACGTCCTGATTGATTTTTCCTTGAATATAAGACTGAGCAATGGTAGAAGAGATCAGAAATTTGAAAATAAGTTTTCCATTCCACCAGGATGTCTATGAAATGGATTTCAGTTCTTCTGCTGCTACAGCTGGGTTGTTACTTTAGCCCTGGAAGTGGTGGAAAGGTGCTGGTGTGGCCCACAGAATATAGCCATTGGATCAATATGAAGATAATCCTGGAAGAACTTGTCCAGAGAGGTCACGAAGTGATTGTTCTGACATCTTCAGCTTCCATTGTTGTTGATCCCAACAAACCATCTGCTATTAAATATGAGATTTATCCTTCATCTATAACAAAACATGATTTTGTGGCTCTTTCCATGAAAATGATCGACAAATGGACATATCATATTCCAAAAGATACATTTTGGACATATTTTTCACTAATGCAAGAAATCTTCTGGGAATATTCTGATATTATGGAAAAGTTCTGTAAAGATATGGTTTTGAACAAGAAACTTATCACAAATCTACAAGAATCAAGATTTGATCTCATTCTTGCAGACCCCATTGGACCCTGTGGTGAGCTGCTGGCTGAGCTACTGAAAATACCTTTAATGTACAGTGTCCGCTTCTCTCCTGGCCATAGAATTGAAAAGTACAGCGGAGGACTTCCATACCCTCCATCCTATGTACCTGTTGTTATGTCAGAATTAAGTGATCAAATGACATTCATGGAGAGGGTAAAAAGTATGATACATGTGCTTTATTTTGATTTTTGGTTCCAAACATTTAATGAGAAGAGGTGGGATCAGTTTTACACTGAAGTACTAGGTAAGTCATGTGTTTAGTTGGTAGCTTGAAATCCTAACTTTTGTAGTGCCTTGGAAGGTGAGTTTGCATAAAGTCAGAGGAATTATTCTTCCATAAGTAAAATATTGAAATAAAAATACAAAATGATCTCTCAAACTCACAAATATTATGGAAATGCTTAAATTATAGGGTCAGTTAGAACCCTGTGGCCCATCCTAGTACAGGACACTCCAGGAAATCATAAACTAAAAATTAAAGCACTGACGAGTTCGTTAAGCAACCATATATCCTTTCTTGTTCGTTTGTTTATAATAGGCTTTCTTGCATAGAGGAGTTTTAGGTCCGCTGCAATATTGAGTAGAGATTTTCCATATACACCCTGCCTCCACTCACGCATTGCTTCCCTTATCATAGACATCCTCCACCAGAGAAGTACATGTTTTACAACTGATGAAACTATTGTGACACAGCATTATCATCCAAAGTCGATATTTTATATTAGGGTTCTCTATTGGTCTTATACATTCTATGAGTTTGGACAAGTTATAACATCATACTTCCACCTTTAAAACATCATGCAGCATAGTTTCACTGCTCTAAAAATCCTCTGTGCTCTGCCTATTCATACTACACATTACTTTTACTGTAATTTTTTTCATCTACAATAAAGTCATTAGATATTTCATTAAATATCTTGATCAAGGCAGACATACAGATTGAGGAGTTACATATTTCTAACACAACACTCTAGGGAGCCTTGAGGAAATTGCTTCCCCTTGTTTAGGTTAGATTCATTTAAAAAATAAACTCTTTTGCCATATTAGCAGAAGGATTCCTTCACAAATGAAGGATATGATGGCTCTATCTGAGACACAAGAACCCATAATTTGAGTTTCTAATAATTACACATTCCTTCACTAAGTACTTACAAATCATCTGTTTTATAGGCCTAAAATATTGTCAAGAGGTAGACATTCAAGTTCCTAGGCTACATTTTATAAAACAAGGTCTTCCATTAAAGATAAAATGAGCCAAAATTAAGGGTGAGCACATCTATTTCCATATTTTATGAAAACTTTCCAGCTATATTTTAAAACGACATTCATTCAATATGTAAATATTGTTAGTTTCTTAACATGAATCAAATACAGGAAAAGCCATACATCCAAAAAACTCACAGTTTACCTGGAAAATCTAGGACCAAGTGAATAGCTTGCTAAATTGTAGAAACTAGACTAAGTACTCTAGGGCAAAGTGTTTCCATGGAAACGGTATGGTTAATTGAGTGAGCAGTTGAAATCATTGTTTACATTTGCATCAATTACTTTTGCAGCTTTACGGAGTAAACAAATGAATGTTTAATTCTTTAGTGGCTTAGGTTTAATAATTGTTTATGATTGTGAATGCACTGATATGATGATAGATATGAAAGTCTCTTACATTTCCTCATATGTATATAAACAACATATATAAAACATTTATGTATATACACACATATTTGGATTATGAAACCACAGACCCTTTTAAACATCTTTGGCTATGTCATTCCAAGCTCCTTTCAGAAAATTACCTGGTATTGTCATTTTACAATACTATCATTTCCTCTACTTTTCTTTGTTTTTTTTCCCTTCAGGAAGGCCCACTACATTATCTAAGTTAATGAAGAAAGCTGAAATGTGGCTCATTCGAACCTATTGGGATTTTGAATTTCCTCGCCCCTTCTTACCACATTTTGAATATATTGGAGGATTTCACTGCAAACCTGCCAAACCCCTGCCTAAGGTGATCTGTTCCTCTTTGTTTGGTTTGCTTACTTTGCATTTTCAATAGAAACAATTCTGTGTTCTTCATTTAGAATGTTTGATTACAGTGAGAATGTTGTGGGAAGTTGGGTAAAGTGACCTGCCAATTAGAAACACATATATTTCAATACCATTACAAGAATTTGAACTTCATCGTCATCACAGAATAACATATTATACCTAGAAGACTTTTGGAATAGGGTCAGTTAAATGAAAATCTCATTATTTAGCACATAAGAAAGTATCAGTCACTCATTTAAAGAATATTCTTCAAGTGACTAGCATAGTCCAGAGATAAGAGCTGGATATGCAGAGAAGCAGTGTACACACAATTTTCCCCCAAACACACCTAACATTCTACTTGGAAATATAGAATAGAAGCATGCAATTAAAACTGTGTGAACAGTACAATAATAAGGAAAGACCACAATGCTAAAGAACATCCAGTGGGGATCATTCAATAAGAATGATTAGGATTTGAAAGTATACTGTTTATCTTGGAAGGGTTCTGTCACTATTTTCCAAAGAGAAAAGAACAAATAATAAATTTAAAACAGAAAGGCCAAAGAAAAAAGGATGAGTATGCATTTTTGATGAGATATCCAGGAAAAATTTGGCTCTTTTATATTTGTTTGTTTGTTTGTTTGGTAAAAGACTATATTGAGCAATAAGAAAATATTCCAGTACAGAAAGGAATAAATTGAATGTAAATTGGCAAGAATATGGGTCTACAAATCAGAATAATTCTGAAACAGTGCCAGGCAAAAGAGTAACCGGAAATCTGCTGCAAAATGCTCTGCTGCACCTTTCCCAACGTGGGGCAGCTGCTCCCTGGGAGACTCAGTCAGGTGAGGATGAGGGTCCCTCACAGCCAGTTACACATAGTACATTCCACTAGGACATCCTTTTTACGTTGTAGGTAAAGGGTATCGTACATAAACAAACCAGAAGTATAGTCACTCAAATTAGTAACATACATGTATATTTCTGGATTATAACTGGGAATCTTAGGGCTATCTCATGGAAACTCCAAACAGTAATACTAGACTCATGAATGACAGCAATTCTGCAGCCTTTAAAGAGTGATTTGGTGGGGAGCTTGGGAAATACTGACAAAGGTTAAGGTGAGGTATCAGTTATTACAGAGCTAAGAGAAAAAAGATGTAAAATCATCTAAATCATAGCAAGCTTTTTCGTAGTGGTCATAGTCAGAGAAATAAAATACTAATGACGAAACTAAAATAATTCTCCATAAATCCTGCCTGCAATAAACACAAGTGATTTAGTAGAACTATAATGATAAAGAATCAAAGGTGAGTTAAGATGCTGCTCGGTGGCCTCCTTCAAGAATCTACATTAGTAATTAATAACAGTGTAAATGGAGAGTCTAGGTATAATATTGTCTAAGAGCATTTCCTCTGCTCTACTGTGTACTGGCTCTGTTTCACTTCTAGCTTATACAGACACACCCGTGCACATATTTGTACAAATATACATAATAAAGGAAGTCAATCTCATATGCATTGTGTCATTCTTAAGGAAACAAGGGATTAGATGTGTTATAAACAGCCACTGACTGAGGAAAACAGAATGGAGGTTCCTAAAGAAATTAAAAACAGAATTACCATAAGGTCCACCAATTCCACTTCTTGGTATTTATCCAGAAGAATTGACATTAGGAGACCCATGAGTTATATGCACACCCATCTCCATAGCAACACTATTCACAAGAGCCCAATGTGGAAGCAACCCAAGTGTCAGAAGAATTAATAGACAAAATGTGTTATTTACACAGAATGGAATATTACTCAGACTTAAAATGGAAATAAATTCTAACACATGCTACAACATGGCTGAACATTAAGGATGTTACCATAAGTGAAATGGGCCACTTATGAAACAAATAATACTGTATGCTTCGCTTATATAACTTATCTAGACTGGTCAAATTCATAGAAACAGAAAGTAGAATGCAGGTGCCAGGGAATCATTGTATAATGGGTATAGTTTCAATTTGCAAGATTAAAAGTTCTGGAGATTGGTTGTAGAACAATGATAATGAACATACTTCTGAACTGTAAATTTAGGAATGGTTAAGATGGTAAATTTTAAGTTATGTATATTTTACCACAATCAAAAATAAACAGGCACTAGTCTAGTAATTTCTGACAATAGATAATTTTCTCTCCTTAGTTGTTTGTAACAAACCTTTCAATAGTGTTTGCTATGCTGTTGCTCTTTTGTGATGGAGTAAATTCTTTCTTCACAGGAAATGGAAGAGTTTGTCCAGAGCTCTGGAGAAAATGGTATTGTGGTCTTTTCTCTGGGGTCAATAGTCAGTAACATTACAGAAGAAAGGGCCAATGTGATTGCATCAGCCCTTGCCCAGATTCCACAAAAGGTTAGATAAAGTACTTATAGTGGACAATTGTTTACTGCAGCTGTTGAAGTTTCAAAACGGTTTGATTACAGAAATTTCATGCATGAAAGATAAACTACATTGTATTAAGATAGATCCAATTGATCTCATATATCAGTTTAAAAACTGAAATATACATGGCAGGTGCCAACAGTGCAGAGGGTGTTCTTGTTTGACAATAACATTTGCATTAACATTGAGATCAGAAATAAACATATTTAAGAGGTGCAGCAGGAAGTGTTGGTATTATAATGATATTACTAGCATGTACAAATATCATCAAATTCTGCCCTGTTTTTGCTCCTTTTCCTCATATGATTCCTGAGGGCACCGTACACAACACACATGTTCTCAGAGAGGAGTTAAATTTTAACAGCAACCTTAAGAAAGAAACAATAACAGTCTGAAAGGCATCCTGAAGTTTAGGTCTGGTAATCCAGGCCTCTTTTACTTCCCCTCCATTTCAGAAGAGGCCTATTCAATGTGCTTTTCACGGTGCTACACAGAGAAAGGATGGCCAGGGCTCACCAAGCTGGATCCAGATACCTATCCAGCTCTGATGATTTAGAGAGAGAAAGAAACTAACCTGGAAAAAAGAAAGAGAAAAAACTGCTCTTGTGGACTGTGCCCTGTTAATGTCTGAAACAGGAAAACATAAGTGAAAGGGTAGAGGTTGGTCAGCCCATAAGGTCTTTTATAAAATTATGGTCCTGCAAAAACTCTGTTTCTAAAACATCTGAAAAATAACGCCTCCTGATTGAAGATGGAGAAGGCAATATAAAAAGTACTCAACTAGAAGCAAGGCTAGTATGGGAAAGTTTCAGATGCCCTTCTCTAATAAACTATGGTAGTAAATTATTTCTGATATATGGAACATACCTGAAGTCTCTGGGTAGTTTTGAACTACCCAGAGTAGTTTTTAGTTTTCTGACATAGATTTCTGCTTATTATCTATGCCAATTTGCTGAGAACTAAAGTTACTTTAAGACTCACATTGAAAATAGATGATAACACTGGTAAATTAGAATCTCGCTTACAATGATTGCTTGGGAATTCCAAAATCTGTACCTAATCTTGGTACTGGACTTGGACGTGGATTGGCTATAAGAAACCATATTAATCAATGTTGTCAGTTTTTTGAGTGCATCTTTAAAGTGTTAACAGTCAGTTGAATAAAATTTAGCATCATCAAAATATTCATTTTTTTGACGGCTTTACTGTTATTTATGAAGTACCAAGAGGCTCTTCTTTTCAACATTTAAAGAATTTTCAAACCTAGCAATAGTGTTAATACTCTGGATTCATGTGAAAAAACTACTACTTGAAATTTCTCTTGGAAATAGTAAATAATAATTGGTAATTTAAAAGAAGCTAAACATACTTACCAAGCAGAAATTATTTATAATTAATAATAAATTGTTAATAATCAGAACTGTTTCCTTCCCGCAAATAGCTAATTGCATACATTTCCCTCTCTGTCAATCAAAAGAAGTAAAACTCTAATAAAATAACTTATGGAACAAGTGGATATAAGGAAGCTGCTTCGCCCAACATTCAAAAAGAAATAAACAGGATAACGTTAAATTTAGAAGCTGAGAGCTAGAATAATAAATAGCCAAATAAGCAGAAAATTAGTAATTTCCATTTTTTTTGCACTACAGTTATAAAGACTACCTAAAAACGTTTGATGCACTTGAATTGTTATTGAAAATGCCATTTGTCTAATCCAAGTGTGAAACATCAAGTTTGCAGGCACACTTGACTGAATATAAAATAAGTACATTAAAGATGAGTATTCCTATTACATCAGTGTTTTAGTAGTTCTCCTTACCCTGTCTTGTTCTCATTTCCTCATCTGTCATGCTGAACGGGTTTTCCAGATTCCTCTTAATCTATTTAGTCTCTAACATGCTGTATCTTAATTTTGACTCAGGGAATAAGGTTTTTTCTTTACTCTAACAGGTTATATGGAGATTTGATGGCAAGAAGCCAGATACCTTAGGGCCAAATACTCGGCTCTATAAGTGGATCCCCCAGAATGACCTTCTTGGTAAGACTCTGGAAAAGACACCCTGAAATGAAAGTAACTGCCACCAGATGATAATGGTTCACGAGGAAGCAAATTTATTGAACATTTGCTATTGGAAACCTCAAAAATAAAAATTAACTTCATTATATTTATTTCCCAGCCCTAGGGGGAAATGATTAGTGTAACTTTTCCTTCTCCTGATCCCTGTGCCACCACCAACTTCCTTGAAACACTGCTTGTCAGACTCAGTGACTTCATTACTTCGTTAAGAGAAGTATTCGAACATATCCTCTACCCCTTTTTATTCCACACATTATTTTTTTATCCAGCGTGTTCTCTTTCAGTACTGCCCACCTGGCAATCTTGTACTCATTTTCCAAGTAGCAAGTCATACATCAATCTTCTATGTAGCCCTCATTTACTTTTAGAGCAGACTTAGGTGCTTCTTCCTTTGAGTTCTGAAAGACATTTTAATGCAGTTTCCTGTGTACAATAATCTATTATCTAGAATACAATGCCTCTTTCAGTGTCTTATATTGCCCTACTCTCATTTTATTCTAAGACTTATACTTAATAAGTTGCTGAAATTCACCTAATCCTAGGTCATCTGAAAACCAAAGCCTTTATAACTCATGGTGGAGCCAATGGAGTCTATGAGGCCATCTACCATGGGATCCCTATGGTGGGCGTTCCTTTGTTTGCTGATCAACCTGATAATATTGAGCGCATGAAGACGAAAGGAGCAGCTGTTAGACTGGACTTCAACACAATGTCGAGGACTGATTTACTCAACGCATTGAAGACAGTCATTAATGACCCATCGTGAGTATCACAATTTCTTTTTAATAGGTGCTATTTACAGATAGGTTCTTTTGCCAATGGTGAGTGTGAGTTTCACCCCATTTTTAAGATTCAAAACATGAAATTGTTAAAATGATTTAACCATTCTTAAATCTACGTTTATGATCACCCAGACATTTATTTCAAAGCTGTATTTTACCCCATAGATTTAATGGGTAATCAACTGGTGCAACAATTTTCTCTTCAAATAACGTAAAGTTTCATAGGTAATTGCAAGAAGGACACATTTTTAAAAATATGATAGAACCAGAGAAAAAAGAAAGATAACCTAGAAAAAAACATCATAAATTCTTTCAATTCAGTACCTAACATCTCTGAAACTATAAATCTATTTATATGAAAAATTGACTTTATCATCATTATTTTAGCAGATTTTATAGCGAGATATAATTTATATACTTTAATACTATAAATTCCAATACATGTGGTATGTTTTCAGAGGTATGAAACCTTCAAAATAATATATATTACGACATTTTTATCACCACAAAAGGAAATCTGACATGCCTTAGAAGTCACTTCCGGGGCCAGCCTGGTGGCACAAGGGTTAAGTGTGCACACTCCGCTGCGGCAGCCCGGGGTTCACTGGTTCGGATCCAGGGCACCCACCTACGCACCGCTTGTCAAGCCAAGCTGTGGCAGTGTCCCATATAAAGTGGAGGAAGATGGGCATGGATGTTAGCCCAGGGCCAGTCTTCCTCAGCAAAAAGAAGAGGATTGGCAGATGTTAGCTCAGGGCTGATCTTCCTCCCCCCAAAAAAAACAAAAAGAAGAAGAAGTCACTTCCCATTCACACCTGGTCAATCCTCTATTAATCAAATTTCTGTCTCTATAGATTCGACCTTCTGGACATTTCATATATACAGAATCATACAATATATGGTCTTCTGCAACTGGCTTCTTTCACAGAGGATAATGTGTTGTTTTTTTTTAACTTTTTTTTATTGTGAAATTTTTATGGTACATTATTGTTTGTCAGTCACCATATAAACGTATCCCTTCACCCTTTCTGCCCGCCCCCCACCCCCCTTGCCCCTGGTAACCACCAAACAGTTCTATCTGTCCATGTCTTGGTTTATCTTCCACATGTGAGTGAAATCATGTACTGTTTGTCTTTCTCTTTCTGACTTATTTCACTCAACATAATACCCTCCAGGTCCATCCATGTTGTTGCAAATGGGACGATTTTTTCTTGTTTTATAATTGAGTAGTATTCCACTGTATATACATACCACATCTTCTTTATCCAATCATCAGTTGAGAGACACTTGGGTTGCTTCCATGTCTTGTCTATAGTGAATAATACTGTGATGAATATAGGGGTGCATAAACTTCTTTGGATTGTTGCTTTCAGGTTCGTTGTGTAGATACCCTGTAGTGGGATAGCTGGATCATAAGGTATTTCTATTTTTAATTTTTTGAGGAATCTCCATACTGTTTTCCATAGAGGCTGCACCAGTTTGCATTCCCACCAGCAGTGAATTAGGGTTCCCATTTCTCCACATCCTCTCCAACATTTGTTATTTTTTGTCTTGGTGATTATAGCCATTCTGACAGGTGTAAGATAATATCTTAGGGTGGTTTTGATTTGCATTTACCTGATGATTAGTGGTGTTGAGCATCTTTTCATGTGCCTATTGGCCATCTGTATATCTTCTTTGGAAAACTGTCTGTTCATTACCTCTGCCCATTTTTTTATCAGGTTGTTTGTTTTCTTGTGGTTCAGTTGCGTGAGTTCTTTATATATCATGGAGATTAATCGCTTGTTGGATATATGGTTTGCAAATATTTTTTCCCAGCTGGTGGGCTGCCTGTTCATTTTGATCCTGGGTCATTTGCCTTGTTGAAGCTCTTTAATCTGATGAAGTCCCACTTGTTTTTTTTTCTTTTGTTTCCCTTGTCTGAGTAGACATCGAATTCGAAAAGATCCCTTTATGGCTGATGATGAATAGTGTACTGCCTATATTTTCCTCCAGGAGTTTTATAGTTTCAGGTCTCACCTTTAGGTCTTTGATCCATTTTGAGTCAATTTTGGTGTATGGTGAAAGAAGATGATCTACTTTCATTCTTTTGCAAGTGGCTGTCCAGTTTTCCCCGCACCATTCATTGAGGTGACTTTCCTTTCTCTATTGTATGTTCTTAGCTCCTTTGTCAAAGATTAGCTACCCGTAGATGTGAGGTTTTATTTCTGGGCTTTCAATTCCATTCCATTAATCTGTGTGCCTGTTTTTGTACCAGTATCATGCTGCTTTAATTACTATCACTTTGTAGTATGTTTTGAAGTCGGGGATTGTGATGCCTCCTGCTTTGTTCTTTTTTCTCAGGATTGCTTTAGCTATTCAGAGTCTTTTGTTGCCCCATATGAAATTTAGTATTCTTTGTTTTATTTCCGTGAAGAATATTCTTGGGATTCTAATTGGGATTGCCTTGAATCTGTAGATTTCTTTAGGTAGTATGGACATTTTAACTAATTTTTATTCTTCCAATCCAAGTGCATGGAATATTTTTCCATTTCTTTATGTCGTCATTGATTTCACTCAATAATGTCTTATAGTTTTCATTGTATAGGTCTTTCACTTCCTTGGTTAAATTTATTCCTAAATATTTTATTCTTTTTGTTTCAATTGTAGATGGGATTGTCTTCTTCAGTTCTCTTTCTGTTAGTTTGTTCTTGGTATATAGAAATGCAACTGATTTTTTTATGTTGATTTTATACCCTGCAACTTTGCTGTAGTTGTTGATTATTTCTAATAGTTTTCCAATGGATTCTTTAGGGTTTTCTATATATAAGATCATGTCATCTGCAAACAGGGAGAGTTTCACTTCTTCATTGCCTATTTAAATTCCTTTTATTCCTTTTTCTTGCCTAATTGCTGTGGCCAGACCTCCAATACTGTGTTGAATAAGAGTGGCAAGAGTGGGCGCCCTTGTCTCGTTCTGTTTTCAGATGGATGTCTTTCAGGTTTTCCCCATTGAGTATGATGTTGGCTGTGGGTTTGTCATACAGGGCCTGTATTATGTTAAGGTACTTTCCCTCTATGTTCATTTTATTAATGGTTTTTATCATAAATTGATGTTGGGTCTTGTCATATGCCTTCTCTGCATCTATTGAGATGATCATATGGTTTCTATTCCTCATTTTGTTAATGTGGTGTATCACATTGATGGATTTGTGGATGTTGAACCACCCCTGTGTCCCTGGTGTAAACTCTACCTGATCATGGTGTATGATCTCTGTAATGTATTGCTGTATTCAGTTTGCCAATATTTTGTTGAGTATTTTTACATTTGTGTTCATCAGGGATATTGCTCTGTATTTTTCCTTCCTAGTGTTGTTTTATCTGTCTTTGGTATCAGGGTGATGTTGGCCTCATAGAATGTGTTGGGAAGTGTTCCATCTTCCTCTGTTTTTTGGAGTAGTTTGAAAAGGATAGGTATTAAATCTTCTTTCAATGTTTGGTAAAAGTCTCCAGAGAAGCCATCTGGTCCTGGATTTTTATTTTTTGGGAGGTATTTGATTACTGTTTCAATCTCTTTACTTGTGATTTGTCTATTCAGGTTTTCTGTTTCTTCTTGATTCAGTTTTGGGAGGTTGTATGAGTCAAGGAATTTACCCATTTGTTCTAGATTGTCCAATTTGTTGGCATATAGTTTTTCGTAGTATTCTTTTATAATCTTTTGTATTTCTGTGGTATCCATTTTAATTTCTCCCTTTTCATTTCTAATTTTATTGATTATAAAATCTCTCTCTTTTTTTCTCAGTGAGTCTGGCTAAGGGTTTGTCAGTTTTGTTTATCTTCTCAAAGAAACAACTCTTTATTTCATTGATCCCTTCTACTGTTTTTTTTATTTCAATTTCATTTATTTCTGCTTTGATTTTTATTATTTCCCTCCTTCTGCTGACTTTAGGTTTTGTTTCTGCTTCTTTTTCTAATTCTGCTAGGTGTAGTTTGAGGTTGCTTATTTGGGTTTTTCTTGTTTGTTAAGTTGGGCCTGTATTGCTATGAGTTTCCCACTTAGGACCACATTTGCTGCATCCCTTATGAATTGGTATGGTTTATTTTAATTTTCATTTGTCTCCAGATGTTGTTTGATTTCTTCTTTAATTTCATCAATGATCCATTGGTTGTTTAGTGGCATGTTGTTGAGGCTCCACCACTTTGTCACTTTCCCGGCATTTTTCTTGTAGTTGATTTCTAACTTCATGGCGTTATGGTGGTAAAAGATCTTGCTATGATTTCAATCTTCTTAAATTTATGTAAGCATGTCTCATTTCCCAACATATGACTTATTGTTGAGAATGTTCCATGTGCACTTGAGAAGAATGTGTAATCTGTTGTGTTTGGATGGAGTGCTCTCTATATGTCTATTAAGTCCATCTCCTCAAATTTTTCATTTGAGTCCATTATTTCCCTATTGACTTACTGTCTGGATGATCTATCCAGTGATGAAAGTGGAGTGTTAAGATCCCCTACTAATATTGTGTTGTTGTTAATATCTCCTTTTAGGTTTGTTAATAGTTGCTTTATGCACTTTGGTGCTCCTATGTTGGGTGCATATATATTTATAATTGATATGTCTTCTTGGTGGTGTCCCTTTTATCATTATATATTGCCCCTCTTTGTCTCTATTACCTGTTTTATCTTGAAGTCAACTTTGTCTGTTATAAGTATGGCAACACCTGCTTTCTTTTGTTTGCCATTGGCTTGGAGTATTGTCTTCCATCCTTTCACTCTGAGCCTGTGTTTGTCTTTAGAGCTGAGATGTGCTTCCTGGAAGCAGCATATTCTTCGGTCTTGTTTTTTAATCCATCCCACTACTCTGTGTCTTTTGATTGGAGAGTTCATTCCATTTACATTTACGGTAGTTATTGATATGAGGGCTTGTTGTTGCTATTTTATTGCTCATTATCCAGTTCTTTTGCATTTCTTTTGTTTCTCGTCCTGTGTGTTTTGGACTACCAATTCAATTTGGTAGTTCTATATTGGGGTTCTCTTAGTTTTGTCTTTCTTTACCATGTCTGACTCTGTTCTGATTATTTGGTTAGTGGTTACCATGAGGTTTGTATAAAAAATCTCGTGGATATGATAGTCCATTTTTTGATGGCCTCTTATTCCCTTAGACTAAGTCCATTTGATCCCTTTCCTCTTCCCCTTCTAGATTATTGTCGTCACATCTTATTCCTTCTTGTGTTGTGAGTTTGTGTTTTACATGATGAAGTTATATTTATTTTTGATTCTTACTTTCTCTTGTTCTTTGGTTTTATAATTAGGTGTTTGCTAATCTGCTCTGCTAGAGAGCTGCCATTTTTCTGGTTTTGTCAACCTATTTTCCTCCTTGTTCACAACTTTGAATCCCCTTTCTCTTTCTTTCCTCAGGCATGAGGGTCTTCTTGAGCACTTCTTGTAGTGGGTGTCTTGTGACAATGAACTCCCTTAGCTTTTGTTTATCTAGGATAGTTATTATTTCTCCATCATATCTGAAGGATATTTTCGCTGGATGGAGTATTCTTGGCTGAAAGTTTTTGTCCTTCCAAATTTTGAATATGTCATTCCACTCTCTCCTAGCCTGTAAAGTTTCTGTCGAGAAATCTGCTGAGACCCTGATAGGAATCCCTTTGTACGTTATTTTGTTTTTGTGTAGCTGCCCTTTAAATTTTTTCTTTGTTGTTGACTATTGCCAGCTTTACTACTATACACCTTAGAGACGGTCTTTTCATGTTGATATAGTTGGGAGATCTACTTATTTCATTCACTGGTATTTCCAGCTCCTTCTCCAGGTTTGGGATGTTCCCAGCTGTTGTTTCTTTGAACAAGTTCTTTGCTCCTTTTTCCCATTCTTCTCCCCCTTGGAATACCTATAATCCTTACGTTGGATTTCCTAATTGCATTGTATATTTTTCAGAGAGTTTCTTCACTTCTTTTCAGTCTTAATTCTCTTTCCTCCTGCATCTGGAGCATTTCTGCATTGCTGTCCTCAATATTGCTAATTCTTTCCTCCAAAGTGTCAGCCCCGCTGCTTATGGCTTCCAGATTTGTCTTTATCTCCTCTATTGTGATTTTCATCTCTAAGATTTCTGATTGGTTTTGCTTTATAGTTTCCATTTCTTTTGTGAAGAAACTCCTGATTTCATTGAATTGTCTATCTGTTTTCTTGTATTTCATTGAGATTTTTTATGAGGGTTATTTTGAATTCTCTGTCACTAAGGTTATATATTTCTGTGCTTTCAGGGTTGATTTCTGGGTGCTTGTCATTTTCCTTTTGGTCTGGAGATTTAATATATTTTTTCAAAGTGCCTCTCATTTTTCAAATGAGCCTCTTTTTCAAAGTGCCTCTCATTTTTCAACATTTTTTCAAAGTGTTGGCTTATTTTTCCTCATAGTGAAAATATATGGTCACAGTTTCTTCTTGCCGCCGCTGGGTGGGGGTCAAGGGCTGTGTACTCTGTGGCTGCCTCAGTCTGCAGGTGCTCTGATTGGCCCTTGGCTGAGCTGAGGCATGGCTGAGCTGAAGCGTGGCTGATCTGAACCACAGGTGAGCGGAGGCTGCTTGGTGTGAAGCATGGGAACAGCTGGAGCTGGAGCATGGGAACACCTGGGGCTGGAGCGCAGCTAGGCCAAGGCAGCTGGGGCTTGGGTGCAGCTGGTGGGTTTAAGCAGCTGTAGCTGAAGCACGGCTGGGCTGAAGAAGCAAGAGTTGGAGTACTGCTGGACCAAAGAAGCTGGAATGGGAGTGTGGCTGGGCCGAAGTTGCTGGCGCCAAGTCAGCTGGAGCCTGAGCACAGCGAAGCTGAAGCAGCTGGAGCTGGGGGGGGGTGGTGATTGAGCCAAAGGAGCTGGGGCCAGGGCATGGTTGCCCTGATGCAGCTGGAGCCAGGGCATAGTTGAGCCGAAGGAGCTGCGACCATGGCAGGATGGAGCCGGAGCCACTGGGGCTGTGGGATGGTGGGGCCTGAGCTGCCATTGCCTCTGGGGCCTGGGCTCAGGTACACTGCCACTGCTGGTGGGGCCTGGATGCTGGGGGGGTCACCACTGCTGGAGCCTGGGTGCTAGAGGACTGCTGCCTCTGAGGCCTGGGTGCAGGCATGCTGTTGCCGCTGCTGGTGCCCGGGCACATAGGTGCCACTGCCTCTGGTGCTAGAGTGTGGGCACGCTGCTCCCAGGGGTGGGGCTTGTGTATCTGGGGGCTGCTGCCTCTGGGGACGGGGTGCAGTCATGCTGCTGCTGTGGGTGGGGCCTGGTCACCTGGGTGCCACTTCCTCTGGGGGCGGGGGGGGGGCTGAAGTGATACTGTGCTGATGTGTGAGGTGGGTGGGCAGGTGGGGGAGGGGCATTTACTTTACCTCCCTATCTCAGAGCTTTCTTGCCTGACTGTAGTTCACTACTCACCTCAGGGGCTAGCTTGTCAAAAGTACCCTCGCTACAGTTGCGCTCCCTTCATAGGGGGATTCCCCATGGGCTGTGTGGTGTCTTGGAGAGCTCCGGTTTTCCCAAGGAGAGTTGCCACTCCCCCGCCCTCTGAGAACCACATGGTCACAGTCTCAGGGTCGCAGTCCTTGGGGAAGGAAGGGATCTCCTCTTACCTCCTTCCACTTACTCTGGGGATTCCAGCTCCTCAGTCCTTGGGTGTACAGCTGCCTGGGTGTCTCAGATGTCCCCTGTTTTGTGGGAGTAGCTTCTGTTGGAATATGGATGTCCTTTTTGTTTTTTCTTAGAGGGGTAGAGTTCACTGAGTGAAGCTCATTCTGCCATGAAACTGACGTCTCTCAGGATAATGTTTTTGACTTTCTACCTTGTTGTAGCTTACTATTACTGAATATTATTCCATGATAAGCATATAGAACATTTTATTTACCCATTTATCAGTTCATGGATATTTCCCTCGTTCCATGTTTGGCTATTATGAATATTGCTAAATATGCTTTTGTGTGAATATATACAAAGATATCAATACTTACTGTACCTAAAAAGACTAAATCCTTTAAAGACAAAGATTGTCAGAATGGATTTTAAAAACTAATGCTGTATACTATTTATAAGACATGCTTAAATAGAGGAGTATAAGAAGATTGTAAGTACAATGGTAGGAAAAAATCTATTTCAACAGTAACCATAGGACGGTTTATGTAGCTATACTAATAACAGACACAGTAGACCAGAAATACTAATAAATAAAAGATACATACTTCACAATGATAAATAAGTCTTTCACAACAATACAAATTATTAATTTGCAACACCTACTAATAAATCCTCCAAATAAACAAAGTAAAATTAGAATAAAAGAAAAAATGAAACAAAATCTAAAGTCATAATAGGATGTTTTTAAAGAATTTTTTCTATAATATAGAAAAAGAAGACAAAATAAATAAGGATGTAAAAGGTTTGAAGAACACAATTTTAAAGTGTAACCTATTTGATATATATATTATATATGTATAAGGGTGGTGAAAACACATTTTTCAACAGTATATAGAGTAATTAATGAAATTGACCATGCATGTTGGGGTAAAACTAAGACTTAGTATTTAAAACTTTCAAATTATAAAGAGTATATTATCTGGCCAGACAAGATTTAAGGTAGAAATCATCAAAAAAATGAACTAATAAAAATCTCTAAATTTTGAAAATTATGCAATACATTTCTAAATAATTCTGAGTCAACAAAGAAATCATAATCATATGTGCACTGTCTTCGCAGCAATTCCCTTCTAGGTATTACGCAAGAGAAGTGTATAAAGATGTAAATCAAAAGACATTTACAAGAAAATTTACATCAGCATTAGTAGAAATGGTCAAAATATTAACAATCCACATGTCCATTGATCATTATGAAGAGATAATCTGTGGTAGCTCCTACATTGGATACTATACAGAAATGGAATTCACCAACAGCTGCTACAGAAAGGAGAAAAACTAATGAGTATTACTATATGATTCCAATATATGAAACAGAAAAACTAATCTATGATGATAAAAGTAATGATAGCAGTTAATATGTAGAGGGGAATAGTGACTAAAATGTCCAGGAAAATTGGGAGCTTCTAGTAGCCTGCAGTATCCTATATCAATGTGTAGGTAGTAGGTGCATTGGTATATTCACTTCTTGACAGTTTTCTAGCTGATAATGAAATTTTGAGGTATTCACTTACGATGTGTGCCTTTTTCTAATGTATTTATACTTAAAAAAGGTATATTTTACAAAATGTATTTAGAAATCTAGAAATCAAATAGAAAAAAATTAAAAAATATAGAAACAATGTCCAGGGGTGCTATCAGTGGGGCCAGGAAAAGCCTCTCTGAGAAGTGACACTGAAGCCAAAGCCTCCATAAGGAGTTAGAATGAAGCCTTGGGGTGTCACAGGGAATGCCGCTCCAGGACAGGGACAGAAGGGACGGGAAGTGCAAAGGTGCTGAACTGGGGACACATTTGGCAGCTTCAACAAACAGCTACGAGGCCAATGTGCCTACAACAGAGTGTGCTGAGGACAAAATGATTAGAGGAGGTTGCCAAGGGTCTCTGCATGTAGGTCCTGAGGCCAAAGTGATGATTTAGAATTTATTCTACATGAGATGAGAAGCCAGATGGAAATTTTAAGCAGGGAAGTGTTATAAGCTACCTGTGTCTGAAAAACATTATTCTGGCTACTGGGTGGAAAATAGAAGAGTTATGAAGAACAGAGTAGAAACAGAGGAACTGGTGAAGAGACATTTTACCCATGATGAAACAATTCCTCTTTAAAAACTTCAAGAGCGGCATCCTAAATTTGCATTCGTCCTCTGACTTACAGCCTTTTGAATGGCTCCTGTCATTTTCCCTGAAGAAAAGATTTAACTTTCTCACCTTAACTTCATCTTCACTTTTTAAAATATTTGTCATCAGAAAATTCCAATTTGAAAACCAAACTATCTATGAAGACCCAAATAAAAATATACTTCTGCAATTCTATGATATTTATTTTGAAACATATATATGACGCTTCAAAAACCTTTCATGGGAATGATTTGCATAGGCAAATTAAA
This sequence comes from Ceratotherium simum simum, assembly GCF_057802395.1. Classification (NCBI taxonomy): domain Eukaryota; kingdom Metazoa; phylum Chordata; class Mammalia; order Perissodactyla; family Rhinocerotidae; genus Ceratotherium; species Ceratotherium simum. Next base: position 54,946,941 of record NC_141907.1, on the reverse strand, counting down.
TTCCTTTCAAATTTTCGATCTTTGTGTTTCTCCTTTAGATATAAAGAGAATGCTATGAAATTATCAAGAATTCAACATGATCAACCAATGAAGCCTCTAGATCGAGCAGTCTTCTGGATCGAGTTTGTCATGCGCCACAAAGGAGCCAAACACCTGCGGCCAGCCTCCCATGACCTCAACTGGTTCCAGTACCACTCTTTGGATGTTCTGGGGTTCCTGCTGGCCTGTGTGGCAACTGCTATATTTGTTATCACAAAATGCTGTCTGTTTTGTTGCCAGAAGTTCTCTAAAAGAGGAAGGAAGGAAAAAAGAGAAGAGTTGTATCTGAGGCCTGAAGCTGGTATGCCTCATAGAAGGAACTCCTCCTGTTAATTTCAGTGAGAAAAAGTTGTGATGTAAAGGTTTCTTCCTTTTGTGACAAAACAACCTTGCATAATTAGCATCTAAGATCAAAAGTTGTTTTCAAGTGATTGTTTACCTGTTTCAGAGTTAGAAATATATCATGTCAAAGAGAAAAAGAGGCAAAAGATAAAATAAAAATAAAACTATATGGGTATATTGAAATTTACTATTCTAAAACAAAAATTATACCAAAAAAATTATTGAAGTTAACTGTGTTTCAACATTGCCATGGACACAATGACATTAAGTTATCTATTCACAATATCGATATTTGTGTGCAAGTACTTAGAATAATTTAACTTCAGGCTCATGCAGATTTTGTAGTTTTATCTTTTGCTGTCGAAACTATTCAATATTTAGAATTGTATAAAATGATTCACCCCCTCCATTTTCTTTTGGGAGACCACTAGTGCTACTTGGCTTTTACTGTGCAACTAACCTCAGCATCACTCCTTATCTAAAGACATGGCAGATGTTTGCCTTCATCCAGTTTAACTCATTTGCTAGTGGAATGTATGTGGATTTAGAAATATAACAACCGCTACCTACTTCCTATTATACAACTGAGCTATTTAAGAAAGAGTTTGGTTTCACTAGCTTCTTCTCTTTACCTCACAGCCCTTTCAAAAGATTCACCTGGCTGCTTTCATGCTCATTTTAGCCTTTGATTATGGGTGTAACATCCCAGTTATAGCTTTGATAGTATGGAGTCTATTCTCTAAAGGAATTATTGAATTTTCATTCTCATAAAATATGCGTACATATGACCAATTCTTCAAAAAAAGGCAGAACATCACTTAGCTACTTACAGCTATGGTGAGCAATTCAATGTATTTGTTGAAGGCATTTTGAAATAATGATTCTTATTCTATATAACCATACTAGATTAGCATGCCTCATTCCTTCTCTGTTTCCTAATAAACCTGTTATCTCATCCCTCCCATTAATCTAATATGGAAACATTAAATCTATTGGCATGAAAAAGAATACATCATCATTTTTCTAAACCGAGGCACACTATGACTTATCATAATCAATACCAATGCAAATAAAACAAAAATTATGTAAATTTTATGGAAATATGAAAATTAAATCATGAGGATGCTCAGGGCCCTTTTAAGACACAAACATCCGGTGGTGGGAGAGCCAGAGCGGCTGGTTGAGGGGTTGACCCTGCAGCCTAAGGCGACTCTGGTCAGAAAAGAGGTTCTGTGCATAAGGCAGCAGCTAGTGTTGCCTGCACTCGGCATGCAGGAACAGTTGTGCCGGGGGACCACATCCGTGCTGGTCGTATGCTGTGGTGGTCTCTGCTGCCCACACCTTGTAGGTACAACCTAGTAGAAATGAGCAACCTGGTCTGCCAAGTGCTGCATGGGGAGACAGAGTAAAAAAGACAGAGAAAATCTGAATAGGCCTATAACAAAAACTAGAGATTGAATTAGTAATCAAAAGAACTACCTACAAAGAAAAGATCAGGCCCAGATGACTTCACTGATAAATTCTATAAAGAATTTAGAGAAGAATTAATATCAATTGTTCAAAAATAGCCTCCAAATAAAAGAACTGGAGAAAACAGTTGCTGAGATATTCAATAAGGCCCTGATATTGAAAACACACAAAGGCATCACAGAAAAGACAAGTATAGACCAATGTTGCTTATTGCTTTAGCATCACAACATGCTAGCAAACTGAATCCAGGAATATACAAAAGGGGTTATAAACCAATAAAAACTGGAATTTATCCAAGGAAGGTAAAGTCACTTTATTTTTTTTTTTTTTATTTATTTATTTTTTTTATAATTTTTATTTATTTATTTTTTTCCTCCAAAGCCCCAGTAGATAGTTGTATGTCATAGTTGCACAGCCTTCTAGTTGCTGTATGTGGGATGCGGCCTCAGCATGGCCGGAGAAGCAGTGTGTTGGTGCGCGCCCGGGATCCAAACCCGGGCCGCCAGCAGCAGAGCACGCGCACTTAACCGCTAAGCCATGGCGCCGGCCCCTAAAGTCACTTTAATAACTGAAAAATCAAATATATTAATACCCCATACCAATAGAATGAATAATAAAACCTGAATGATCAACTTGATACCGAGCAAGGGCTCAATGTGCTTTGCACAAGACAGAAGGCCAAGCAGGTGGTAGCAGAGAAAGAACTTCAATAAGTGAGAAGATAATTATATTTGGAAGATCTCAAAGGGAAATGATTTGGGAGTGACTAATACAAGCAAAGGGGAATGGGGAGGGTAGGAAACATCAGGTGATGAATGACGGCAGAACATTAGGTGCCTCTCTGTAGTTGGTCTGCTGAATGCAATATTTCTGAGGAATCTAAGAAAACCTCAGTTACTTCCTTATCTGGGAAAGAAGGAACAGTTTGGGCAGAGGACATAAATTTTCTGCTAACAAGTTATTCTTTCTACCGGTTACAGATTGGCTTGCCTACATGCAGTTCCAAGCGTTTTTCCAAAGCATACTGTTGGAATAAGATGGGGATGGGAGCATGTTGCCTTGGGGGCTGAATTTCCAGGAGTTCTCTGCACAGAAGTGACTGTCCTTCACATTTTTTCATAGGCTGCATATGCAAATTGAGAGAGGTTCTATGTGTTGCATGCACTGGATCTTTAGTCTATGACGTGTGAAGTTTGCAATCCGTCGTTTTAGCTTCTCAAGGCTCCTGTGTGATGCTTAGTCAGGCTTAGGGCTGTCAGTAAGCTACCCTCTTCAGCGGTCCCCCTGCTGTTCTGCAAAGCAAGCTCAGAAACTTTTGTTACTTTGTTTCCCACATTAACCTTGTGGATACAGGCACAAGTTTCATCCTAATGCAGGAAACTTTAACTCCTTTGTTCTCAGTTTCAATCTCAATAAACAGAAAAATCATTTGACAAAATCCAGTACCTATTATGATAAAAATACTCAAAACTAGGAATAGAGGGAAACTTTCTCAAATGGATAAAAGGAGTCTACAGAAAACCCACAGTGACTTCATACTTAATGGTTAAAGACTAAATGCTTTCTTTCTAACAGGAGGAATGAGAAGAGGAGGTCCACTCTCATCCCTTCTATTCAACATTTTATTGGAGGTTCAAGCCAAACTAATTAGGCAAGAACATAAAATAAATCCACATTGGAAAGGAAGACCTAAAACTCTCTCTATTGGCAGATGACATAGTCTTATACACAGAAAATCTTTGGGAGTTCACTAGAAAATATACAATACACAATTGCAATGAATAATCCAAAATGATGTTAAGAAAACAATTCTACTATAAGACCTTCAAAAGTATAAAATACTTAAGAACAAATTTAACAAGAAAAGTGCAAAACTTATACTGTAGAAAGTACAGATAATTTTGGACATATACCAAAGATTTTCTAAATAAAAGGAAAGACATCTAATCTTCATATATAGAAACACTTAATATTGTTGTAATGGCAACTCACTACAAATCAACAAATGTCTATCAAAATTCCAGATGACTTCTGCATAAATTGATAAACTAATCCTAAAATTCACATAGATATTCAAGAGAGTTAAAAATAGTAAAAAATTTTGCAAAAGAAAAGAATAAATTTGGAGGAATTACACTGATTTCGAAGTCAACTACAAACTACAGTATTCAATAGAGTGCGGTACAGGCATACAGATAAGCATGTACACCAATACAGTAGATTTTGGAATCCAGAAATATTCTCAAACATGGATGGGTAATTGATTTTTGACAATGGAATGAACACTCTTTTAACTAAGTACTTATGGAAAAAGTGAGTACATACATGTAAAATAATGATGTTGGGCTGTCTACCTCAACTCATATGCAATAATTACTCAAAATCTATCAAAAACTGGAATGTAAAACTAGAACTATAAGGTTCTTAAGGAAAAATGTATAGGGGTAAAACTTTGAGATCTTGTATTTGGCAATGGTTTCTTAGATATGACACCAAGAGCACAAGCATATTAAAAATAGAGAAATTGGACTTCATTAAAATTTAAAACTTTTGGTCTATCAATGACACAGTCACGAAAGTGAAAAGACAACTCACAGAATTCGAGAATATATTTTCAAATCATATGTCTCATAGGGGATTTAAATACAGTCTACATGAGGAAAATATCTTACAATTCAATAATAAGACAATAAACCCAATGTTTTAAATCAACAAGGATTCTGAATAGACATTTCCCCCAGGAAGATATACAAGTGGTCCACAAGCATTTGTAAAGGTGATTAATATTATTAGGCACCTGGGAAAGGTACTCAAAACCACAATGGGAAAATTGACATAAGTGGAGCCATTTTAAAATACACCTGCAGCAGCCATTCCAGGGAACAGCCATGCTCATCTTTATCCTTCAACCTTGCACTGGGCCAATACGGCAATTATTTTACAAGCAATTGTTTAAGAAGCCAGCAGGAAAATGAGCATTCTAATTACAAAGACTGATAATTTTTGAAGATAGAGTCAACAATCAATGCATGTATAATCAAGAGTAGCTTAGCTTGTTAAAATCAAAAGAATTTATTTTCTTTCCTCTTTCAACTCATGTAATTTTCCCCTTCCATTTCTCATAAAAATCCCTTGCTTTCATTCTGTAATTGGGACACTATTTGGGTTTCTACTTGAATCTGTACTTCTCAAATTGCAATTCTTTGATCTCAAATAACACATTGTCTCTTAGACTGGTTTCTGTTTTTGAAGGTTGACATATGTTGTCAGAAGCAGAACCTCAAGCAATGTCACCTTTGTGGACCAGCATTCCCTGGCACCGGGAACAGTACCTACATGAGCTTCTTTTGCTCACTACTTACATGGACCACCATCTCCTCCAACCATGAGACCTCTCAGGCTCGGACTTCCCTCCTTTGGTTGAAGTCACTGCCTTGATTTGGGATTTGTGGGCAATTGCCCAGCAGGAGATGATGGTCTCAAAGCCGGTTCATGGCTGTTGCCATTCAGAAGGGTTTCCCTATTTGGTCCAGCATTGCTGTCTGGAAGTGTTTCCCTACTTATTTGGTGAGTACTCTGACGAAATGAAAAGGGCTCCCTTTGGTAGGGGTTCCTCTATTATTATCATTATTACATGATTTTCTTCAATGTGGGACCTTTAATTTCTAAAAACTCCTGAGAAATTCCTCCTTTGGGAACTCTAGCTGGTTTTATGCTCGAAAATTATGCTCCCTTCCCTTGTAAGTTTCTACCTCTGTGGAACAAAATTACTAAGAATGATTTAAAATTGCAGTGGCCATTTTGGGACTCTTTTGAATTCCAAAAACTTGTGATTTTGCAACTAGACATGAGAAGCACAGATTAAAGACCAGACAAATTCAATGAGATCTTGAATTTTTAAAGAGTTAAGCACACCACCTTCCAGCACACCTGCTTGAGAACTATGCTCCCAGAAGCTAGAAATATTTACAAAAACAGCAAAATCTTACTAAGCTTGTTTCATGTTCTGAGAGCTTGGCTTTGTAAACATCAAGTTGGGATCCCCAAATGCGGTCAGAGAGAAATGTGGTTGCACCCCATTTGCATTAGATATGGCTGGGCAGAAATGGAGAATGAACTCCATTTGTAGCTAAGGTCCTACCAAAATATTGCCAGCCTCAGGGGAATAACAACCTGGAATAATAATGATCATTATGAGGAACATTCAAATCAGATAAGATCATTTTGAGACAAGAACCAGCCTAACAAGACAGGGCCATCTGCAAGGCCTCTGGCCTAACAACATAAGGCCCCTAACCAATCCACAAGCTAGGAGAATCTGATAGAGATCACCAAGGGCCACATTCCACCGTTTCAGGACTTTCCTGGGCTTAGGCATATGCCTTAGCACCCAGGAGTTGTCTGAAGGTGACCCTAGCGCCATTACTATACTAAAAATCACACACAGGGATGGAGAACTAGCATGGAAATGATACGGTCAACACATGTGGCAGCATGTCAAACAAGAGTGCAAGTGCAAGAAAAACCCCACCTCTACATGCCATGACAAAGCACTCCTCCCCAACCTTTGCCTAATAAAAGCCCCATACTCCCATTCCCAAACAACCCCGTCACCTGCGCCTTTCCTTTCTGAACTGGCTCCCTTGTGCCTCTCCTGTGCACAAGCTAATAAACTTTTACTTTTTACTCGCATTTGTTGTCTCTCTTGATTTCTATCCCGGGGTACAGCAAGAGCACAATGTGCCAATCACATTTTAAGAAGTGCCCTTAAAAGCAAAGGCTTTGAAATTCCAAAATAGCTGTACTGAAAGTTGTGTTGCAAAAAACCAATGAAAGTTAAAAACGAGGTACCTAAAGGGAAAAGCTACAACTCTAAACAAAAGTTTACCAACTTAATGATATTACAGACACCCCCATGTCTACTTTTGAAGGAGGGTCCCCATATGGGTCCCTCCCAGAGTTGATGAGCCTCTAAGAAATTTTTTGGTAAACCGCCTCCGAATTCCCTTAAACTATCGAGGTGGAACTCAAGTTAAAAGTTAGTGGGCTTGACTAATATTGCCAGAAATATTTACTGTTTGTCTTGGCTAAAATCTGACAAGATACTTGAAAGAATCTAATAATCACAATTTGGCCAAATTGGAAGCTGACATTCAGAGCCTGAAAGGAGTTATCTTTAGGCCTTCTCAACCAAGTTAAAATAAACCTATGTACCCAGAGGAAAAGAACCAAATTGAGGGTAACGTAGTTGGATGGGTGGATCGATTTACAATGTAATTTAATTTCATCTTACAAATCTTTGCAAACTAGAAGTGCAGTCCTAGTGATAATTCAAATTCCATCTATTCTTTTTCATTAATTCCAGAACCTCCCACAATTTATCTCAAATTGATGATAAGTATTCTGGCCGTAAGAAACCAAAGTCCTTCTTAGAGGAGTTTGCATTCTTTCCCTGTGCTTTTGAGATGTGAAAATTTTACCAGACCTCCTCCTGGTAACAATTATCTAGACCATCCCTAATTCCTAAGAAAGAAGAAAAAATAAAGAAGGGGAGATGCATTTGTAAAATTTAAAATGCTATAAAAACCCCTTGCCCCAGCTTTCATAAGATTACTTGTCAACGGCAAATACAAATCTTAAATGTCTTCTCCACAAATTTAGTAGAAAAGCTTTTGCCATCTGAGCAGATAAACTTACCCTATTCCAATTGCTAAAACAGTGTTTGGATCTAACATTTCTTTCATAATTAGTGAGTTTTGTATTACTGTATCTAATTTGTGGCAGTAGATTTAAATAACTATAGCTGTGGGTCTCTAGATATGTAGGTCTATATTTATATGTGTTGTAAATGTATGATACTTTTTTACCTCCAGATGGTATTGCTAAAATTGATTTATTAATAAGCACTATTTAATTGGTTTAAAGGTCGAGCACTTGTAAGGACTGAGTATTCTAACACTCTCAGGAATGTACAAACTAACTCAAATGTTTTTCAAGTTTACATGATCTAGGATCAATCTTGACTAATTAAAAGCCAGTTTAGTTCATTGATTTAATTGAAACAGACATGTCTTTAAAATTATCAACATTGAATGTAGTGCAGATAAACAACTTTTATTCTACCTGCGTTTACTAGTCAAATTCATGTTATCTCTGTTATAAAAATTTTCAGCAAAGAAAATAACTTAGAATGATGATTTATTTTGTCTAATGTCTCACGAAGTTTTCGTGGGTAATCTAAACATAGTTGTTGGGAGCATATGATTTAGAACTGTAAGTATGATAAGAAAAATTTTAGATGAACTCTGTAACAATAACTATATTAAAAAAAATAGTTTCCCAAATATCTTTGGTAGCTAGAAACTGTGAGTTTTGCTGAGATAAACTAAATGATTGAAATTCGTTGGATACCTAGATCATTTCCAAATAAGATAAAATAATGAAACATTAATTCCTAAACATAGGTTCACCTATTTTTGGCTTCCTAGTGCAGAGGAATAAAACGTATTTGGATTTATTAGTAAACATGTTTGTGCCATGCTGAGAAATTTTCTATGAAAAAGTACATAATTCTAGAAACTACAAAACATGTTTATAAATCTGCCAATCCACAGAATGCTAATATAGAAGACAGGTCATAATTGTTTATTTCTTAGTTTTTCACTAGAAATTAAGATTTTTTTGTGTGTGTGTGTGAGGAAGATCAGCCCTGAGGTAACATCCATGCTAATCCTCCTCTTTTTGCTGAGGAAGACCGGCTCTGAGCTGACATCTATTGCCAATCCTCCTTTATTTCCCCAAAGCCCCAGTAGAGAGTTGTATGTCATAGTTGCCCATCCTTCTAATTGCTGTATGTGGGACACCACCTCAGCATGGCTGGAAAAGTGGTGCGTCGGTACGCGCCCGGGATCAGAACCCAGGCAGCCAGTAGTGGAGCATGCGTACTTAACTGCTAAGCCATGGGGCCAGCCCGCCTCTCTCTCTTTCTTTATCCATTCACTTTGGAGCCTTGTGCCATACCCGAAGTACTCAAGAAAAAGAGATCATGTGGTGGATACATAGACATGCCTAAGAAGTCTCAGTTCTTTCAGCTCCGCAGCAGTGAGTCTTCTCAAACCAATCACCAGATGTATGAGTGAATGACTTTCAGATGATTACAGCCCTAGACACCATATGACTGTAACTACTTGAGAAACTCCGTGCAAGAATCAACTAGCTGAGCCTAGCCAACATCCAAATTATGAAAGATAATAATAAAGTGAGTACTACTGTTCTAAGCCCCTACATTTAAGGACTGTTTGTTATGTGGTGAATGAAAACTGAAACAATACATGTATGTATTTTTTAGTTATAAATTTTTAATCATGTTACAATTAAGATATAGCTCCATAAATAAGAAACTATAAATTTTACATTTTGTAAATCACTGTAACCCAGAAAGAGGAGTCAGAGTAGCATGGCAGTTAAGAGCTTGCTCTCTGGATTCAAATAGCCTGGATTCAAGTCCAGGTAAACTACTAAAGTTATGTGGGGTTTGGCAAGTTATGTAACCTCCCTATGCCTTACTTCCCCAGTGAAATCGAGGTCATAGTATTATCTTCATCTTGTGATTGTCGAAAGAATTAATGCAAAACATGGTAAAGCGCTAAAAGTATTTCTTCTATATTCTTGCTGTATATAGCAAAATTCAATTTGCTTTAACTATTATCACTACTAAATGAATAGAAATATTCCCACAGTGATTTTAGTTTCTATATAAATTACCTAATATAAATTTAAAATGTAACTTGCTTCAAATGTACATGATAAAAATGACAGCAATTCTTATTTTGATTATGTAGGAATTAAATTTATGGAATAATCCAATGACTGACAAATTAGGGCTTCTAGTCCAAATCAGACCAGTTATCTGTTGTCGATTTTTTTTTTAAATGAAGTATGTGACATAACGTAAAATTCACCATTTTAACCATTTTAAAGGTGCAATTCAGGGGTTTTAACACATTCACAATGGTGTGCGATATCACCACAATTGGATCCAGAGCATTTTCTTCACCCCAAAGGAGACCCATTAAACAGTCACTTTCTGCATCTCTCTTTCCACAGTCTCTGACAACCAGTAACCTACTATCTGTATGCACAGACTGCCTATTCTGTAAATTTAATATAAATGGAATGATACAAACCTAGCCTTTAGTGTCTGGCTTCCTTTTTTTAGTTGGTTTTTAATATCAATCTACTTTGTGGCATATTCTACTACTTCATTCCTTTTGATGGTGAATTCTATTCTATGGTATAGACATACCACATTCTGTTTTCCCATTCATCTGTTGGTGGACATCTGAGGTGTTTCCACAAGTAGCCTATTGTGAATGGTGCTTCTATGAACAGTCATGTCAAGCTTTGGTTTGAACACCTGTTTTCAATTCTTTGGGGTATGTATATGCCTAGAACTGGAATCTCTCTGTTATGGTAATTGTATGTTTAACCAATTGAGGAACTGCCAGACTGTCTTCCACAGCAGTTGCAGCATTTTCTAGTCTCAGCACCAATTTATGAGGTTCTAATTTCTCCACATCTTTCTCAAAACTTGTTTTCTTCTATTTTTTTAATTGTAGCCATCCTAGTTGCCACAAAGTGATATCTCATTGTGGTTTTGACTTTGTTGTCCCTGATGTCTAATGATGTTAAGTGCCTTTTCATTTGCTTATTGACAACTTGTATATTTTCCTTGGAGAAATGTCTATGGAGACCTTTGCCCATGTTTTTAATTGGGTTGTTTTGTCTTTTTGTTGTTGAGTTGTAAGAGTTCCCTATATATTTATGATACAAGTTCCTTATAAGATACATGATTTGCAAATATATTTTCCAACTCTGTTGTCGGCTCTTTCTTGATGATGTTCTTTGATATACAAAAGTTTTTAATTTTAATGAGGCCAAATTATCTATTTCTAATTTGGTTGCTTCTGCTTTTGTGTCATGTTAAGGAAACTACTGTCAAATCCAAAGTCAAAAAAATTTACTTCTGCATTTTCTTCTAAGGGTTTTATGGTTCTATCTCTTACATTTAGGTTTTTGATCCATATTGAGTTAATTTTGTATGTAATGTGAGATAAGAATCCAACCTCATTATTTAGCATATGGGTATCCAATTTTCTCCCACCATTTGTTTAAAAGGGAGTTATTTATCCATTGAATTTCTTTGGCATCCTTGTCAAAAATCAGTTGACTATAAGAGGAAGATATGTTTCTACATTCTCACATCTATTTCATTGATCTGTATATCTATCCCCTGCCAGGACCACATAGTCTTGATTACTGCGAATTGGTAGTAGGCTTTGAAATCAGGAAGTTTGAGTGCAACGACTTGGATCTCCTTTTGCAAGATCGCTTTGGCAAATCAGGGCCTCTTTGCAATTCCACATGAATTTGAGGATCAATTTTTTCACTAAGAAAAAAAGGCCATTGAAATCATGATAGGGTAGCATTGAATGTGTAGACTGCTTCAGGGGTTATTGCTGTCTTTACAATATTAAGTCTTCCAGTCTGTGAATATGGGATGTCTTTCCATTTACTTATCTTCTTTAATTGCTTTCAGTAATATTTTGCAGTTTTACTATCCAAGACTTTCACCTCCAGGTTAAATTCATTCCAAAATATTTCATTCTTTTAGATGCTATTGCAAACGGATAATTTTCTTTTCAGATTTTTCATTTCCAGTGTAGAGAAATACAATTGACGTGTGTTGACATTGTATCCTGAAACGTTTTGAATTTGTTTATTAGCTCTAATGATTTTTCTGTGAATTCTTCATGATTTTCTATACATAAACTCATATCATCTGGGAACAGAAATAGTTTTACTTCTTCCTTTCCAATCTGGATGACTTTTATTTTGTCTCTTGTCCTTTTGCTCTGGATAGAAGTTCCAGTCCAGCTTAAAGTAGAAGTGATGAAAGCAGGTATCTTTGTTTTGTTCCTGATCTTATGGATAAGGCTTTCAGTCTTTCATCATGAGGTATGATGTTAGCTGTGGGCTTTTATAGATGCCCTTTATCATGTTGGGAAATTGCCTCTAATACTAGTCTGTTGACTGTTTTCACAAAGAAGGTGTTGGATTTTCTTAAATGCTTTCATGTATCTGTTGAGATGATCATGTGCTTTTTTATTTTCCTTCTATTATATGATTTACATTGATTGATTGTTGAATGTAGAACCACTCTTGCATTTCTGGGACAATTCCACTTGAAAATGATGTATAATTTTTTTATATGCTACTGGATTCTGTTCGCTGGTACTTTGTTGAGAATTTTTACGTCTATATTCATAAGGGATATTAATCTGTAGATTATCTTGCGATGTTTTTCTGGATTTGGTTTGCAGGACAATGACAGTCTCATAAAATTAGTTGGGATGTTTTAGAGAACACTCTCTTTTCATGTTTTTGGAAGAGTTTTAGAACAATCCATGTTATTCTTCTGTGACTATGTGGTACAATTTACCACGGAAATCATCTTGTCTTGAGAATTTCTTTGTTGGGAGGTTTTTGATTATTGATTCAATCTCTTGCTTGTTAAAAGGTATGTTGAAAGTACCTACTATTTCTCAATCAGTTTAATTATTTTCTTTTAGAAATTTTTCCATTTTATCTAGGTTATCTAATTTGTTAACGTAAAATTTTAAAAAATATTCTCTTAAATTTTTTGTAACATCAGTAATGTCCCCATTTTCATTACTAATTTTAGTTATTTTCATTTTCTCTCTTTTTTGCAACTAAAGTTCTTTTATCTTTTTTATTTTTTGTTGAAGTAATGTTGACATACAATATTATATTTGTTTCGAGTGTACAACAGAGTGATTCAACATTTATATACATTATGAAATAATCTCCATGATAAGTCTCATTACCATCTATCACCATACAAAGTTATTACAATATTATTGAGTATATTCCCTATGCTGTACATTACATCTCAGTGACTTGTTTATTTTATAACTGGAAGTTTGTACCTCTTATTTGTCTTCATCTATTTCACTCATCCTCCTCCCCCCTTTCTTCTGGCAATTTTCCAGTTTGTTCTCTATATCTATGAGTCAGTTTCTGTTTTGTTTTGTTTATACATTTGTTTTGTTTTTAGATTTCACATAGTGAAATCATATGCTGTCTTTCTCTTATTTATTTCACATAGCATAATACCCTCTAGGTCCATTCATGTGTTCCAGAATGGTAAGATTTCCCTCTTTTTCGTGTCCGAGTCATATTCCATTGTATATAAATATACCACATCTTCTTTATCCATTCATCTATCATTTAGGTTGTTTCTATATCTTGACTATTGTAATTAATGCTACAATGACTATAGGCTACAAATATGTTTTCAAATTAGTGTTTTTGTTATCTTTAGATAAATACCCAGAAGTGGAATTGTGGCATCATATGGTATTTCTGTATTTAACTTTGTGAAAAATTTCCATACTTTTTTCCATAGTGGTTGCACCAACATTCCCACCAACAGTGCAGGAGGGTACCCTTTTCTCAACATCCTCACCAACACTTGTTGTTTCTTTTCTTTTGATGATAGCTGTTCTGACAGGTGTAATATTTCATTATACTTTTGATTTGCATTTCCCTGGCAATTAGTGATGTTGACCATCTTTTCACATGTCTGTTGGTGGTCTGCATGTCTTCTTTGGAAAAATGTCTCATTAGGTCTTCTACACATTTTTTATTCAGATTGTTTGTTTATTTGTTATCGAGTTGTAGTTGTTTCTTATTAATTTGGGATATTAACCCTTTCTTGAATATATCTTTGCAAATATCTTCTCCAATTCAGTAGGTTGTCTTTTTGTTTTTTTAGAGTTTCTTCTGCTGTACAAAAGCTTTAAAATTTGATGTATTCCTTTTGCTTATTTTTGCTTTGTTGGCCCTGCCTCAGAAAATAGATGCAAAAACATATTACTAACACCAATGTCAAAGAGCTGAATGCTTATTATTTCTTCCATGTGTTTAAGGTTTCAGATCTTACATTTAAGTCTTTAAGCCATTTTTTGTTTTTTTTTTAATTTTTTGTTTATTGCAGTAACATTGGTTTATAACATTGTATAGATTCCAGGTGTACATCATTATACTTCTATTTCTGCACAGATTACATCATGTTCACCACCCAAATACTAATTACAACCCATCACCACACACACGTGCCGAATTATTCCTTTCGCCCTCCTCCCTCCCCCCTTCCCCTCTGGTAACCACCAATCCAATCTCTGTCTCTATGTGTTTGTTTGTTGTTGTTGTTATCTACTACTTAATGAAGGAAATCATATGGTATTTGACCTTCTCCCTCTGACTTATTTCACTTTGCATCATGCCCTCAATGTCCATCCATGTTGTCACAAATGGCTGGATTTCATCGTTTCTTATGGCTGAGTAGTATTCCATTGTGTATATATACCACAGCTTCTTTATCCATTCGTCCCTTGATGGGCACTTAGGTTTCTTCCAAGTCTTGGCTATTGTGAATAATGCTGCAATGAACACAGGGGTGCATGTATCTTTATGCATTGGTATTTTCAAGTTCTTTGGATAAATACCCAGCAGTGGAATAGCTGGATCATATGGTAGTTCTATCCTTGATCATCATATAAATGTGTTTCTTGACTCACCTGACACATTTTCCTCAGCTTACTACAGAATCCAGGGTTGCTGTTGGGGTTCACTTACAGTATTTCCCCAAATGGTGTTTATTTCAACAGGGGGATATCATCCTCACTTTTAAGCTGTTTTTTTCCCTCAGTACCAAGGACCAAGCCACTCTTAGCTAAATTCCTCCCACTGACTACACTATAACCCTCTGGAAAGCCCAAGAAGGGGTGGGCCAAATTATAAGCTCCCATAAATCTTGTATACAAGTATGCCTTGTCTATATCTCCCTCTCTTTCTCACTGATGTGAAGGGTGTCAAGGAGGAAGCTTAGAACTACTACTAAGACCCCCCTCTAGTGATGCACTCCATTCCCCAGACTCCCCTTCTCCTAAGGCACAATTTTCAGGTTAGAAGTCTGACACTCCAGTACCTTTTCTAAATTCTCAGAAGCAGTGATGTCCAGGGATCAGAACAACATTCTATTTTTTTTTTTGAGGAAGATTGGTCCTGCACTAACATCTGTTGCCAATCTTCCTCTTTTTTTTTTTTTTAATTTTTTCTCCCCAAAGCCCAAGTACATAGCTGTGTATCATAGTTGTAGAGTTGCAGCTCTTCTATGTGGGATGCTGCTGCAGCATGGCTTGATGAGGGGTGAGTAGGTCTGCGCACAGGATCCAAAATGGCAAACGCTGGACTGTCGAAGAAGAACGTGCAAACTTAACCACTATGCTACCAGGCTGGCCCCCAAAACCACATTCTTCTTGTTTCTTCTCATTGAAGAGATGGCAGGAAAAGCTTGAAGTTCCCTCCAAGAAGGTAATAAAGACCATTACAACAGCATTTCTAAAATGCAGCTTTCCAGACTCCCATTCCCCTTTAAAACAAATCATCATTGAATTTTAAAAGGCAAGATTTTAACATCTTGTTTCATTTATTTTTGCTCTGATCTTTATTGTTTCCTTCTCTCTACTAACTTTGGGCTTTGTTTGTTCTTCTTTTCTGGTTCCTTTAGGTATAAAGCTAGATTTTTTCCTTGAAATCTTTCCTATTTCTTGAGGTATTTCTATACCATTATGAACGTCCCTCTTAGAACTGCTTGTGCTGTGTCCCATAGATTTTGAAAAGTATGTTTCCATTTTCATTATCTCAAAGTACTGTTTGATTTCCCCTTTGATTTCTTCATTGAGCCATTCATGGTTTAGTAGTTGTTTAGTCTCCAGGTTTTGTGTTTTTCCCCAGTTTTCTTCTTGAACTTGATTTCTAGTTTCATATCATTGTGGTCAGAAAAGATGCTTGATATCATTTCAAACTTATTAAATTGATTGAGACTTGTTTTGTGACCTAACGTAATCTATCCTGAAGAATGTTTCATGTGCACTCGAAAAGAATGTGTATTCTGCAGTTTATGGATGGAATGTTCTATATATATCTATCACACCCATGTGTTCTAATGTGTCATTTAAGGTCAATGTTTCTTTATTGATATTCTATCTGGATGATATCTCCATTAATGCAAATGGAGTGTTAAAATCTTCTACTATTACTGTATTACTATAAATTTCTAACTATATGTCTGTTAATATTTGCTTTATGTATTTGGTGCTCCTATGTTGGATGTGTATATAATTACAAGTGTTATATCCTCCTGTTGGATTGATACTTTTACCATTAATTCCCTTCTTTGTCTCTTGTTCTACACTCTGTTTTAAAATCTCTTTTGTCTGATATAAATATTGCTACTCTAGCTTTCTTTTTGTTTGCATTTGCATGGAATATCTTTTTCCTTTTCTATGCTTTCAGTTTGTGTGTGTCTTTAGCCATGAAGTGATCCCTTGTATTCAGATATAGATGGGTATTTTTTTTCGTCCACTCAGATGCCTTATAACTTTTGATTGGAGCAATTAGTCTATTTACATTTAAAGTAAGTATTGACAGGTATGTACTTATTGCCATTTTATAAATTTTTTTCTGTTTTGTAGTTCTCTGTACCTTTTCTTCTTGCTCTCTTCCCTTGTAATTTAATGACTTTCTTTAGAGGTATATTTGAATTCCTTTCTCTTTATTTTTTATGCTTCTATTATACCTTTTTGGTTTGTGGGTACCATGAGATCCGTATAGATCAACCTATGTATATAGTTGTCTATTTTAAGTATGGGCTTAAATTCAAATGCATATTAAAAACACTATATTTTTCTTCTCCCTCCCATATTTTCTGTTTTTGATGTCACATTTTACACCTTTTTATATTGTGTACCCCTTCACTAATTATTATAGACATAGTTGATTTTACTAATTTGGAATCTAATCTTCATATCAGCTTTATAGCTTGTTGATCCACTACCTTTACTATGTCTGCCTTTATCACTGAGATATTTTTTCTTTCATAATTTTCTTATTTCTAGTTATGGCCTTTTTTTTTCCACTTAAATAAATCCCTTTACCATTTCTTGTAAGGCTGGCTTAGTGGTGATGATCTCCATTAACTTTTGCTTGTCTGGAAATCTCTTTATCTCTCCTTCTATTCTGAATGATAACATTGTCATGTATAGTATTCATGGTTGTGGTTTTTTGTCTTTGCAATTCTTGGAATATATCACACCACTACCTTGTAGCATGTAAGGTTTCTGCTGATAGATCAGCTAATGGTCTTTTGGGGGTTCCTTTGGACATAACTATTTGCTTTATTCTTGCTTCTTTTAAGATTCTCTCTTTATCTTTAATTTTTGACCGATTAGTTATAATGTGTCTTGTTATAGACATCTTTGGGTTCATCATGTTTGGGACTCGCTGTGCTTCCTCGACCTGGATGTCTGTGTCCTTACTCAGGTTAGGGAAGTTTTCAGGATTATTTCTTCAAGTAAGTTTTCTGCCACCTTCTCTCTCTCTTCTCTTTCTGGGACCCCTATAATGTGAATGTTAGTACATTTGATGTTCAGAAAGTCACTTAAACTATCCTCATTTTTAAAAATTCCATTCCCTTTTTACTGTTCTGATTGGGTGATTTCCACCACACTGTCTTCCACATCACTGATCCATTCTTCTGTATCATCTGATCTCCATTGATTCCTCTGGTGTATCTTTCATTTCAGTTATTATATTCTTCAGCTCTGATTCATACTTTCTTATATTTTCTATTTCTTTGTTGAAGTTCTCATGGATTTCATCTATTCCTCTCCCGAGTTCAGTAAGCATCCCAATAACTAGTACTTTGAACTCTTTATCAAGCAGATATATCAGTTTATATCAGTTTCATTTAGTTCTTTTTCTGAGGTTCTTGTCTTATTCTTTCATTTGAAGTATATTCTTCTGTCTCCTCATTTTGCCTAATTCTCTGTGTTTGTTTCCATATATTAGAGAGATCAGCTACATCTCCCAGTTTTGAAGGAGTGGCCGTCTGCAGAAGATGTCCTGTAGGGCCATCCAGAGCGGTCCCCAGTGGCCACCAGAGCCAGGTGCTCCAGGGTTGTCCAGTGTGTGGGCTGCATGAGCCCTCCTGTTGTCTGAGGGCCACAACTGCTGCTGTTGCACTCATAGCACTGGTAGGCTGCTGGCCCAGTGGCTGTGAGGCCCAGCCATGACCCTTGTGGGTTGGCTAGTGGGCAGAGTTATTGTCCAGCTAGCTGGAAGGTCCAGCCAAGGTGGAGGAGTGGGCAGGGCTCTCAGCACCAAAGACTAGAGGGAGGACACCAAAATGACACCCTCAGAGCCTGCATTAGCACAGCTGAATGAGATCACACAAATGGCCACCCTCAGTGTTTCAGTACCTGGGGAGAGCCTCTGCTGCCTCCTGCATCTCCAGTTGGCACTCCAAGATTAGTAAGTAGGTCTCCCTCAGCTGTGGTCTATGCAATTTTCATCTGGTGTTTTTCTATTGGCATCTGGGTCTGGTGAATCTGCACGTGAGCCCTTTAAGGGTGAGTTTTCCTCTCCTTACAGTTCTATAGCTTTCTTGGATGTATTTCCAATCGGTTTTCAAAGGCCGGTGTTTTAGGGACTCATCTCATTGTTCAGAATCTTATGGCTGGGCTGCCTGATGTGGAACTGAAATCCCTCACTCTTCAGGGAAAGGTTTCATAAGTTTGATATCCCTCATGACTATAAAATGCCACAACTAAGGAGTGCTTATTTTTCCTTAATGAGACCATATCTCTCCTCTCCAGCCCTTCTCAGTGCTGTCCCTTGTTGTGGGGGCTCTGTTCATCCAGTTTCCAGGTCTCTTTCAGAGGGAATTATCCCATACGGAGTGCAGATTTCTTGTGTCTGTGGGAGGGGGTTATCTCAAGATCTTCTGATGCCAACATCTTCTCTCTGCCATTTGTCCTTTTTTTCTTTGCAAATCTAGCTAAAGCTTTGTCAATAATGTTGATCTTTACAAGCAATTAACTTTTGGTTTTGTTGACTGTTTCTATTGATTTCTATTCTCCATTTTCGTTAACTTCCATTCTAATCTTTATTGATTCCTTCCTTCTGCTAGCTATGGGATAGTTTGTTATTCATTCTCTAGTTTCTTAAAGTACAATTTAGGTTATTTATTTGATTTTTTTTTTCTTTCTTTAGGCAGCCCATTGCAAGTAAAACTTTTCTCTCAGCACTGTTTCTGCTAGATCCCATAGTGTGGTATGTAGAGTTTTCCTTTACATTTTTCTCAAAGTATTTTATAATTTTCACTTGTGGTTTTCCTGACACCTATTGGTAGATTAAGAGTATATTTTTTAGATTCTGGTACACGTTAGTGACATAAGAGTCTCTGAACTCACCATCTCCCATAGACACACTGAATCAATACCTAGGCATGGAGTAAATATCTCTGAAAGAAATCCAAGAACTAGCTGAGTGGCTCCCACACATCAGGCAAACAAAAATATACCTGCATCTAAACGGGTAGGAAAGGTTAAGACACACTCTTGCCATAAACCTCCTGCATGGCATGGCACCATACAAGTGGAAGGGAACCCACAATTCCCAGCTGCTTCCTAAGAAGCAAAGAGTTTGAACTCAACATCTAGCATGATAACTTTAACATCTACCATCTGAGGGAATGGTCCTCAAACCACAGAGCTCTGAGTGGCAAGGGGTTTGTGTCCATGAGACCCACAAGACGATAGTAAACAAAGAAACAGTTCTTAACAGGCTCTCAATGACTTATTGTGGCTGTCTCCCAAGGGTTCAGTGCAGAGGGAACAGATAGAACCACCCATCTCTAAGTCTTTCCCTGAATGAGGATTATTTGTGTATTTCAAAAGCTGCTGCCTGAGGGTCAGGCTTCTAGGTTAGCACAAATATAGGGGCTGATTGTATTCTCCTGGGCACCAGGCAGTGCAGTGGGTGCCATATCCATGCTCTCCATCCTGCCTGCTCAATGTCACTGGTGTCTCCCTGGAAGGTATTTCTCCACACCTATGTAGCCCTGGCTTCTGTACCTGCTGCCTAGAAGATGCATCCATTGATTCCTTGGCCATGGTGGTGAGTAGAACCTTAAATCACATTTCCTACAGGTCTGTAGAAAACAAAGAAACAATTATTAATGGGCTATCTCCCCAGGGCTCAGCTCAGAACCACCAGGCAAAACCATTCATCTCCCACTCTGTCCATGAAGCAGGCTTCTTTACACACTTTAAATGTTGCTACTTGAAGGTCTGGCTTCCAATCAGCCTGCACGTAGTGCTGAGATCCTGCTTTTTGAGACAGTGAAAGGTCTTGGCACACCCTCAACTACTGGGAGACACTAAGGCAAAGAAAATCACAAAAGTAACCAAGAACTCAACCAGGCTAAACAATAAAGTTCATATCTGGCACAAACAATCAAAACTGGGAGAGGCAGCAGTTTTAACTAATGCATAGAAACCAACACAGAGAGTCAATGAAAATAAAAAAGCAGAGGAATATTTTCCAGACAAAAGAACAAAATAAAAACCTTTAACACAGCTTAATAAAATGGAGATAATTTGAACCTTAATGAGTTCAAATAATGTTCATAACTATGCTAACCAATGTCAGGAGAACAATGTATGAACAAAATGACAATTTCAACAAAGAGAGAGAAAACATAAGAAAGTACCAAACAGAAATCACAGAGCGAAAAAATGCAATTATTAAACTGAAAAAGTCAATTGAGGGGTTCAAAACAAAACTAGATCAATCAAAAGTCAGAATCAGTGAACTCAAAGACAGGGCAGTGAAACTCATTCAATCAGAGTAGGAAAAAGAATAAAAGAAAGCAAAGATAACTAAAAGGTCTTATGGGACAACAGCAAAAAGACCAATAATTGCCTTACAGAGTTCCCAATGGAGTAGACAGAGAGAAAGAAGCAGAAAGTTATTCAAAGAAATAATGGCTGGAAACATCCTAAACTAGGGAAAGATAAAGACATATACATCCAGCAATCCTAGGGAGATCCAAATGAGAGGAATCCAATAAGGCCCACACCATGACACATTATACTTAGGTAGTCAAATGTTAAACACAATGAGAGAATCTTAAAAGCATCAAGACAAAAACAACTTGTTATGTACAAAGGAATCTCATTAGACAATAAGCAGATTTACAGCAGAAATTTTGCAGGTTAGAAGGGATTGCACTATGCATTCAAAGTGCTAAAAGGAAAAAAAAAAAAACTGTCAACCAAGAATACAGACTCTGGCAGGGCTGTCCTTCAGAACTGAAAGAGAGATATTGAGTTTTTCAGACAAGGAAAGCTGAAGGAGTTCATCAACCCTAGAAAAGCCTCACAGGAAATATTAAAGGAAGATATTCACACTGAAACAAAAGGGTGCCAATTAGTAACAGAAAAAGATATAAAAGTATAAATCTCACCGGTACTGGTAAGTATATAGTTAAGTTCATAATACTGTAATATAATGGTGGTAGGTAAATCACTTATAAATCTAGTATGAAAGTTAAAGATAAAAGTAATAAACAATAATCATAACTACAAAAATTTTTAATGGATACACAAGGTAAAAAGATGTACATTGTGACATCAAAAACATAAAATGGAGGGGGAGAGTAAAACTGCAAAGCTTTACTGTACATTTGAACTTAAGTTACCAGCTTAAACTAGGTGGTTATAAGCATATGATATTTTACATAAGCTTGAGGGTAAGCACAGAGCTGAAGACTATAACAGATACACAAAAAAGAAAGAGAAAGAAACCTAACCATATCACTAAAGGAATTATTAAAACACAAACGAAGAGACAAACAGAAGAAGAAAGGAACAAAAGAATTATAAAACATCCAGAAAACAATTAAATTGTCAATAGTAATTCCATACCTATCCACAATTACTTTAAACATAAATGTACTAATTCCCCAATCAAAATACATAGAGTGAGTGAAAAGATGAAAACACAAGACACAACTATATACTTCCAACAAGACGGTAACTTCAGTTTTAAGGACATACATAGGTTCAAAGTGAAGCGATAGAAATAGATGTTTCATACAAATGAAAAACAAAAGAAAGTGAGGATAGCTATCCCTAGACGGAATAGATGTTAAGACAAAAACAGTAACAAAAGACAAAAGATCATTATATAGTAATAAAGGAGTCAGCTCATCAGGAAGATATAACAAATGTAAATATATATACACATAACAGAGTAGCACCTAAATATATTAAGCAAATACAAACAGAATAACACTCACAACAAATGCAAAGGATTTGGATTTGGGCGATATGGTTTACATCCTCCGAACATGGCATACATTATGCTTACTTTAATCCTGTACTCATTAATAGTGATGGAAATAAAATGCCACCTCAGTATATAAGATTGAATATAAAAGTTATTTTGAGATTATATACCATTTTACTCTTTTCACAGTATTTAAGAACACACACAGACTGGGAATGAAGACACAGAAAAAGATATTCTGTGCCAATGGAAATAAAAAGAAAGCAGAGGTAGCTATATTTATATCAGACAAAATAGACTTTAAACCAATGATGGTAATGAGACAAAAAAGGTCATATGTAGTTAGAAAGGGGTCAATCCAACAACAGGATACAATATTTGTAAGTACTTATGCGCTCAGCATAGAAGCACCTAAATACATACAGCAAATATTAACAGACTTGAGAGAGAAATGGAAGCAATACAATAATGATAGGGGACTTCAATTCCCTACTTTCATCAATTGATAGATCATCCAGACAGAAAATCAATAAGGAAACAGAATTTAAACTACATATTAGACAGGATTCGCTTTGATTTTTACAGAACATTCCTTTCACCAGCAGCAGAATACATATTCTCTCAAGTGCATATGGACCATTTTTCGGGATAGATCATATGTTTGGACACAAAGCAAGTCTTAATAATGTTATGAAGATTAAAATCGTGTCAAACATCTTTTCCAAACACAATGATATAAACTAGAAATCAATTACAAGAAGAAAACTGGAAATTCACAAATATGTGGAAATTAAACAACAAACTTATCAATGCAAAAAAAATCAATGAAGCAGAAAAGAACAGAGAGAGAGGAAAACAGGGACAAAATTACTATCAGAGAGGCCAAAAACAATTTGAAAAATGGCAATTATAAAACATTCCTATCAATAATTGTTTTAAATGTAAATAGATTGAACTGCCCAATGAAAAGATGTAGTGTAGATGAATGGCTATAGAAACAAGATCCAACTATGTGATGTCTACAAGAGATTCACTTTAGATTTAAGGACACACATAGGCTAAAACTGGAGGAATGGAAAATAATATTCCATGCAAATAGCAGCAAAAGGAATGCAAAGATAGCTAAACTCCTATCAGACAAAATAGACTTTAAGACAAAATTATCACAAGAGACAAAGAAGGGCATTATGTACTGATATAAGGGTCATTCATGAGGGAGATATAACAATAATAAATATATATGCATATAATATCAGAGCAGCTAAACATATAAAGCAAACATTGTCAGAACTGAAGGGAGAAATAGACAGCAATATAATAATAGTAGCAGACTTCAATACCCCACTGTCATTAATTGGTAGAACATCCAGTCAAAAAATCAATACGGACACAACAAACTTGAAAAATGCTGTAGTCCAAATGGACCTAACAGACATACACAGAACACAGCACCCATCAGCAGCCGGATATATATTCTTCTCAAGCACACACACAAGATTCTCCAGCATAGACCAAATGTGGGTCACAAAACACATCATAACAAATTTAACAAGTTTGATGCTGCATACCAAGAATCCTTTCTGACCACAATGGAATGAAACTAGAAATCAATACAAGAAGGAAAATGGGAAAATTCACAAAACTGTGGATATTAACCAACACCAACACACACTTGTACAACCAGTGGGTCAAAGAAGAAATCCAAAGGAGAATTAGAAAATGTCAGGGGAAAAATGAAAATGAAAGCACAACGTACAAAATTACGAGATGCAACACAAGCAGTATTAAGAAGAGGGAAGTTTATGATAAAAAACAACTACATTAAACGAAGAAAGATCTCAAAAAAACCACTAACTCGACATCTCAAAGAACTCGAAAAAGAACATCAAAGCCCAAGGTTAGCAGAAGAAAAGAAATAAAAGAGATTAGAACAGAAACAAATAAAATAGAAAATAGAATAACAATAGAAAAATCATCACAAATAAAAGTTTTTTTTAGAGATTGACAGAATTGACAAACTATAAGATAGAATAATTAGAAAAGAGGGAATATCAAAAATGAAATCAGAAATGAAAGAGAAGACATTACAATTGACGCCAGAGAAAGGAAAGAGTAATAAAAAAAAAATTTTGGACAACTGTATGCCAGTAAATTGAATAACCTAGAAGATATTGATATATTCCTAGAAAGATAAAACCCACCAAGCCCGAATCATGAAGAAATAGAAAATATGAGCAGAATTCTAACTGGTAAGGTATTGAATCAGTAAGCAAAAACCTTCCAACAATGCAAAACACAGGACCAGATGGCTTCACTTTAATTTTCTACCAAAGAGTTAGAGAAGAATCAACGGCAATCCTTCATAACCTCTTCTGAAAAACAGAAGAAGAATGAACACTTCTAAACTCATTTTATGAGGCCAGCATTACCCTGACACCCAAGTCAGACAAAGACATACAAGAACACTACAGACCAGTATCCCAGATGAACAAAGATGCAAAAATCCTCAACAAGGTGCTAGCAAAGTTCAATAGCACATCAAAAGGATCACACACCGTGACCAAGTGGGATGCAAAGATGTTTCAATATATAAACATCGATACGACAACAACAGAATGGAGAATAAAAAAATGCATGATCTCAAATCACTATGTTGTATGTACACCTAAAACTAACATAATATTGTATGTCAGTTATACTTCGATTTTAAAAAAAGAGGAGAAAATAAAACTCATGGTCATCTCAACAGATGCAGAAAAGGAATATGACAAAATTCAACACCATTTCATGATAAAAAGTGTCAACAAACTAAGAACAGAAGACCATTATCTGGGCATAGTAAAGGTCGTATATGAGAAGCCTACAGGTAACATCATACTCAAAGGTGAAAAACTGAAATCATTTCCTCTAAAATTAAGAACAAGGAAAAGACGCTCACTTGTACCACTTCTATTCAAAGTTTTACTGACGTCCTAGGCAGACCAGTAAGCAACAAAAAGAAATAAAATGTATCCAAAGTAGGAAGGGTAAAATAAAACACCCTCTGCTTACAGATGACCTGGCCTTATATGTAGAAAACCTTAATGACCCCACAGAGGAAATATTAGAAGTAATAAACAAACTCAGTAAGTGTGCAAGATACAAATCGATATATAAAAATCAGTTGTGTTTCTATACACTACATACAGGAGATTTATATCCACACACACACAATATATATATATATATATATATATATATATGTAAAGCCTCTTACAATTCAACAAGAGGAAGACAAACAACCCAATCGAAAAAGTGAAAAAAAGTTCTGAATAGACGTTTCTCCAAGGAAGATATGCAAGTGGTAAACAAGCATATGTCAAGGTGCTTAACATCCTTAAGCAACAGAAAAAGGTAAGACAAAACCACAATTGAGATATGACTCCACAATGTGATATGACTTCACCCCCAATGACTTGGCCATAATCAAAGAGACAAAAAGCAATGAATGTCGGCAAGAATATGGAGAAATTGAAACCATCATAAATTGCTGGTGGGAGTGCAAAATGGCCAATCACTTTGGAAAATAGTCTGCAAATTTCTCAGTGGTTAAGCATAGAGTTATCATATGATACAACAGTTCCACATCTAGATACATACCCAAGTAAAAGGAAAACATGTTCATTTATAACTTACACGTGAATGTTAATAAACAATATTCATAAAAGCCAAAAACTTGAAAAAAACCCAAATATCTATCAACTGATGCACAAATAAACAAAATGTGGTATATCCATAGTATGGAGTAATAAAAGAGAAAGAAGCCCTGATACATGTTACAATATGGATGACACTTTAAAATATTTTGTGAAGACTAGACGAAAAGCTCAGAAAAGATAAATCTATAGAGACAGAAACTAGATGAATGGTTGGATAGGGTTTTGAGAGTCAGAGATTAGGGAGTTCCATCTAAAGCGTAAAAGTTTCTTTCAGGATAAGAAAATGCTCTTCAATGATCATCATGGTGGTAGCACAATTCTGCAAATATCCCATTAACCACTGAACTGTGCTCTTAAAATCCACCACTTGAATGGTGTGTGAATTACATGTGGAACAAGTTTTATAAAAAAATAAAGTCTCTTGAACCATTATCCAGGAAATTCTGAGTCAGCTGTATAATAGCTTTATCTCTATTTCTTCAAAGAGACTACAGACACAATCACCTCTCACTTCCTATTGTTCTCACAGTCATCTATAGTATATTATGTAACACAGGTAACTTGTACATGCAACGTCATCGACTCTTAGCTGGATGACAGCACTTGTAGACATTAAACACATTTGTATAAAAACGAGGTCATCTACTTTTTGTATTTTCAACTTGCCAAAAAACACTCTGACTGTTCATATAATGTATTTACTTTGAGATGTAGGAGATATATTTTAGCTTTCTGATTCATTTCTCCTTGAATATAAGCCTGAACAATGGTATAAGGGATCAACAATTTGAAAAGTAGCATTGTGTTCCACCAGGATGTCTAGGAAATGGATTTCAGTTCTGCTGCTGCTACAGCTGGGTTGTTACTTTAGCCCTGGGAGTGGCGGAAAGGTGCTGGTGTGGCCCACAGAATATAGCCATTGGATCAATATGAAGACAATCCTGGGTGAACTTGCCCAGAGAGGTCATGAAGTGAGTGTTCTGACATCTTCAGCTGCCATTCTTGTTGACCCCAGTAAAGCACCTGCTATTAAATTTGAGATTTATCCTACATCTTTAACAAAACATGATTGTGAGGTGCTTTTCAGAAACCTGATTGACAAATGGACATATGATCTGCCAAAAGTCACATTTTGGACATATTTTTAACTAATGCAAGAAATCTTTAGGGAATATTCTGATTGTATTGAAAAGCTCTGTAAAGATGTAGTTGTGAACAAGAAACTTATAACAAAACTACAAGAATCAAGGTTTGATGCCATTCTCGCAGATGCCATTGGACCCTGTGGTGAGCTGCGGGCTGAACTACTGAAAATATCTTTAGTGTACAGCCTCCGTTTCTCTCCTGGCTACACAATTGAAAAGTATAGCGGAGGACTTCCATTCCCTCCATCCATTGTACCTGTTGTTATGTCAGAATTAAGTGATCAAATGACATTCATGGAGAAGACAAAAAATATGATATATGTGCTTTATTTTGACTTTTGGTTCCAAACATTTAACGAGAGGAAGTGAGATCAGTTTTACAGTGAAGTACTAGGTAAGTCATGCTTTTATGGTAGCTGGAAGTCCTAACTCTCCTAGTGTCTTGGAAGGTGAGTTTGTATAAACATAAAGTCAGATAAACATGTCTTTTACCAGTAAAACAATGAAATGAAATTATAAAATGACCTCAAATTGATAAATATTACGGAAATGCTTAAATTATAGGGTCATTGAGTAATTGTTTCCTCTTGTACTATTTAGTTTCATTTAAATATTAAACATTTTTGTCACATTACTTGAAGAATTCCTTCATAATGGAGAGATACAGTGGCTCTCTCCCACGTTCTGGAACCTATAATTGGAGATTTCTAAAGATTTCACATTCCTTCACTAAGTACTTAGAAATCATCTGTATAAAGACCTAAAATTTTGTTGAAGGGTAGACATATAAATTATTAAACTGTGTGTTTTGAAAACTGTCTCTTCCTTAAAGACAAAATGAGCCAAAATTGAGTGACCATATCTATTACCGTAGTTATAAAAATTTTCAGCTGTTATTTGCAAATATTTTTATTTAATAAGCAAACATTATTAAGCTTATAACGAGAACCTAATGCTGGAATGCAGTATACACAAAAACCTCACAATTTACATGGAAAATCTAGGATCAAGGAAATAGCTTGCTAAATTATAGAAACTAAACTGAGTACTCTAGGGAAAGGTGTTTCCACAAGTAGAGTACGGCTAACTGATTGAGCAGCTGAAATAGTTGTTTACATTTGTATCTGTTAGTTTTGCAACTTATAGAGTAAACAAAAGTATATTTAATTCTACAGTGGCTTAGGTTTAATGAGTTTTTATGATTGTGAATATACTGATGTGATATTAGAGATGAAAGTCTCTTACGCTTTATGTTTTATGTATTCATGAACAACACATATATAAAACATGTGTGGGTATATATACATATATACACACAAATATTTGTATTTTCAAACTACAGACACATTTAAACATCTTTGGCTATGTTATCCCAAGCTCCTTTCAGAAAATTACGTGGTATATTCAATTACAATATTCTAGTTTCCTCTACCTTTTGTTTGTTTTTTTCCCTTCAGGAAGACCCACTACATTATCTGAGTTAATGAGGAAAGCTGAAATGTGGCTCATTCGAATCTATTGGGATTTTGAATTTCCTCACCCACTCACCACATTTTGAATTTCTTGGAGGACTCCACTGCAAACACGGCAAACTCCTGCCTAGGTAACCTACTCCTGATTTTTTTTTTGCTTGGTTTATTTTGCATTTTCAATAGAAATGATTCTTGTTCCTCCTTTAGAAGGGTTGACTCACCATCAGAGAGATATGGGAAGCTGGGTAAAGCGGCGTGCCAACTAGAAACTCATGTATTTCTAAACTATTACAAGAATCTTATTTTCATTATCATTAGAGAATAAAGTATTATACATGGGAGACTTCAGGAATGGGGTCATTTAAATTAAGGCCGCATTATTCAACACAGAAGAAAGTATCAGCCATTCTTTCAGAGAACAGTTTTAAAGTAACTGGCATAGTCCAGGGATAAGTGCTGGATAAGCAGAGACGCAGTATAGACACAGTTTTTGCCCCAACACACCAGACAAGCTACTTTGAAAGATAGAATAAAAGCAAGTAATAAAAATTGGGTGAGGGGCCGGCCCGGTGGCGCAAGCGGTTAAGTGCGCGCGCTCCGCTGCGGCGGCCCGGGGTTCGCTGGTTCGGATCCCGGGCGCGCACCGACGCACTGCTTGGCAAGCCATGCTGTGGCGGCGTCCCATATAAAGTGGAGGAAGATGGGCACAGATGTTAGCCCAGGGCCGTCTTCCTCAGCAAAAAAAAGAGGAGGATTGGCGGATGTTAGCACAGGGCTGGTTTCCTCACGAAAAAAAAAAAAAAAAAAAAATTGGGTGAAAAGTATTATAATAAGGACAAAACTTAAAGCTACTATAATGCTAGAGAACATCCTATGGGGATGGATCATAGTACCTCAGGAGTGACAGCAGCAATCTGGTGGCATGAGACATCCCTTGTATTTATCCCCCCCACTTCAAAAACAAAAATGTGGCATCTACCCATGAACAAAAGTGCCTTAGCAGGAGTTTTGGGATCCAGTACCATGGGGACCAGGGAGGAGTCTCGCCCACCTTTGCTTCTGTTAATAGGCAGAGAGGCACTGTCTGTGGTACCTACAGGAGATTGTGAGTGGGTTCCAGCTCCTCAGAGCCACAGTCCAGGAGCACCTACAGAACACTGCCTTGGAGAGTCACATATAGATTAGAGAGCCTTTGTGGAAGTTCAGATTTCCAGAGAAGAAGTTCCAGCATTTGGTTGGATCACAAAATATATGAGTTTGGATGCATTTGAGTGGGTAAGACGAACAGCTTGACTTTGCCAGCATCACCCCTCCCCTAGGCAGCACAGCTTAGGGCTAAGAGAAGGCCCAGGATTTCTCCAACAGGGGAAAAGGAGAGCCTGTAAGTGAATGCCCAGCCTCTACAGCTTTGCAGGATGCTTCCAAAGAGTCATTTCTCTCTCATAGCATCCAGAGTATTAAATTAGGAGCCCAGTGACTGGTGGGAGAGATCTGATCAGGAGAGTGGCACATAAGATTCCCAGAGAACATTAAAGGGACTTAGTTCCTTCTTTTGTGTTCTGGACTCCATCAGGAAGCCTGACCACAAACCATGAAGGAAATATCTCCTGCAGATACCCCAGCTGGCCTTTGGGCACCCACAGAGCACTGAATTCCAGATCCTCTCTGCAGCCAGCTCCTGTACATGCTGCCAAGGGCAGTGGCAAGAGTAAAATTTGATAGATGGCTAGGGAGCATGAGCAGAAAGCGGGCAAGTGTCTGGGGCAAGAGAGAAACCACAAACTTGAGCGGTAGCGACACCTTCAGGAAAACAAAGGGAGGCTATCAGCCTCTGGCCTGGTGCTATATGATGGAGAAAAGACATTCAGGCTTAAGAATTCTGCCACAAGAGGGCGCAAGAAGCGTGGAGCAGATGTATTCATACAAGGTCTGAGAAAAAGCCTCATCTGTAGCAGGGCTGACAAAGGCATTTCTATGCTGAAGGCAGTTAGCAGATTGAAGTAGCTGACTGCTACTTCAAATGCAAAGCAACAACACAAAACTCCGAAGAACGGGAACAATCAAGGAAACATGGGATCACTGAAAGTTCACAATAATCCTCTAGTAATCAAATACGTAGATGTGGAGATATGTGATTTATCTGATAAAGAATTCAAAATAGCTGTTTTAAGGAAACTCAACAATCAACAAGAAAAGACAGAACCCTCGTGCACTGTTGGTGGGAATGCAGGTTGGTGCAGCCACTATGGAAAACAGCATGGAGGTACTTCAAGAAATTAAAAATAGAACTACTGTGTGATCCAGCAATCCCACTTCTGAGTACATATCCAAAGGTAAGAAAAACAGAATATCAAAAATATATCCACAATACCATGTTTATTGCAGCATTATTCACAATAGCCATTACATGGAAAAAATGCAAGTGTCTGTCAATGGATGCATGAATAAAGAAGGTATGATACACACACACACAATGGAATATTTTTCGTCCATGATAGAGAAGGAAATCCTGTCTTTTAGGACAACATAAATGGATCTTGAAGGCATTATGCTACGTGAGTTGTCAAACTGAAAAAGACGAATAATATATGATATCACATATATGTGGAATCTAAAAGAGCCAAACTCATAAAAATAGAGTGTAGAATAGCAGTTATGTGGGTTGATGGGTGTGAGGGGATTGAGAAGGTGTTAGTCAAAGGTTACAGACTTGCAGCTTGAAGATGAATAAGTTCTGAAGATATAATGCACAGCATAATAATTATAGTCAAAAATACACTATTATATACTTGGAAGTTTCTGGAGACAAGACTTAAATTTTCTCACCACTGAAAAAGCAAAAGGTAATTATGTGACCTGATAGAGGTGCTGAAAAATGCTATTGTGGTAATTATATTGCTATATATAAATGTATCAAAACAACACAGTGGACACCTTAAACTTACACAATGTTATATAAGAATTATCTCCCAATTTTTTAAAAAGGAGCTTTGAACAATGATTAGGATGAGACAGTAAATGTTTTATGTTGAAAGCGTTAGTTCACAATGTTACATCTCAATTAAATCCCAATTTAAAAAAATTGGAGATTTAAACAATGATTAGGATAAGACAGTAAACATTTTATGTTGGAGGGTTGGGTCATTATTTTCCATGGACGAAAAACAAATAATCACTTTAAAACTAAAGGACTGAAAAAAAAAAAAAAAGATGACTAGGAAGTTTTCATCAGATATCCAGGAAACTTTTGGCTCCTTACATTTTTTCAGGAGTAGAAAGTACATTGAGCAATGAGGAATTTATCTAGTATAGAAAGCAATAAATTTTGAGAACTAGCAAAGATCGGAACCACAAGTAAGAATAATTCTGAGACAATTCCATGTGAACACAACTTCACCAGAAGCTCTGTATAGTTTGACCTGAGCTGCCCAAGAGGGTGACCAGATCTCTGCTGCAGAAAACCCTGCTGTACCTCTCCCACTGTGGGGCAGGTGCTTCCTGGGAGACTCAGTGAGGTGATGATAAGGGCCCCTCATAGCCAGTAACACATGGCACATTCTACTGGGACATCAGTTTATACAATATAATTTCAAGGCAAAAGATATCTTATATAAATAAGCCCAAAAAAGTAGTCACTCAAGTAATTATACAAGTATATTTATGGACTATAAATAGGAATCTTAGGGCTATTTCATGGAAATTTCAAACAGTAATATCAGACTCATGAATGACAGCAACTCTCAACTTCTATCCTTTAACAAGTGATTTGGAGAACTTGGGAAATTCCGGCAAAGGTTAAAGTGAGGTATAAATTATTATAGAACTGAGAGAAAAAAGATACAAGTCATTCCAATCATAATTAACCTTTTCATAGTACTCACAGTCGGAGAAATAAAACACTAATGACTAAACTAAAATAATTCTCTGGAAAACCTGCCTAGAATGAACATGTCATTTAGTAGAATTATAATGATAAAAACATAAGGGTGACTTAATATCCTGCTGTGTGACCTCCTTCTAAGTATCCGTATTAGTAATCAATAACAGTATAAATGGAGAGTGTGGGTATAATATAGTCTAAGAGCATCTCCTCACTACTGTGTACCACGTCTATTTGATTTCTTGCTTAAACACATGCAAATACACACAGACTCTTGCTAAAAAACATACATAATAAAGGAAATGAACCTCATATACTTGTATCCTCCCAAAGGAACTGAGACATTAGGTCTGTTATAAGACAGCCACTGATAAAAACACCATGGAGTCCCTCAAAAGTTAAAAGTAGAAATGACATTTGGTGGAGCAATTCCACTTCTGAGCATTTATCTGAAAGACATGAAATGATCCTGATTCTCTCTTTATCTTTAATTTTGGGAGACTATGCTAAGTGAAATGGGCCAATCACAAAAAGACAAATACTGTATGATTCCACTTATATGAGGTAGCTAGACTAGTCAAATTCACAGACACAGAAAGTAGAATGATGGTTGCCAGGGATTGACAAAGGGAAAAGTAGGGAATTATTGTATAATGGGTCTAGATCCAGTATCGCAAGATGAAACATTTCTGGAGATTGGTTATACAACAAAGTGAATATACTAAACAGTATTGGACTGTACACTTAGAAATGGTTAAGATCATAAGTTTTATGTTAGGCATATTTTAACATGATTTAAAAAGCAGCCACTATTCTAATAGTTCCTGATAACACATGATTTTCTTTCTTTAGTTATTTGTAGCAATCTTTTCAATAGTGTTGCTATGGTGCTGCTCTTTTATGATGGGACAAACCTTTCTCCACAAGAAATGGAAGAGTCTACCCAGATGTCTGGAGACAACGGTATTGTGTTGTTTACTCTGAGGTCAATGGTCATAAACATGACAGAAGAAAGGGCCGGTGTGATTGCATCAGCCCTTGACCAGATTCCACAGCAAGTTCGACCAAGTTCCTTATACTGGGCAACTACATCAAGTGTCTGTTAACTCTGTGAAGGGTCTGATTACAGAAATTTTCTGCGTAAAAGATAAACTCTTATGATCACTCCAATTTATCTCAGACATCAGTTTAAAAAACAAAATATACATCGCTGGTGCTAAAATAGTACATAAGGTATTTTTGATCAACAATAACATGGCATTAACATGTGATCAAAAAGAAATATATTTCAGAGATGCTGTGAGAAGTTTTAGTGTTATAATGATATTGCAGGTAGGTAAAAAAATTACCTAATTCTGCCTTGTCATTTGCTCCTTTTGCTTGCAGGAACCCTGAGGGCACTGTACACACTGCAGATGTTATCAGAAAGAAGTTAAATTTTAAAAGAACCGTTAGGCAGGAACTGATAACAGTCTGAAAGGCATCATGCAGTTTAGACGCAACATGCAATCCAGGCCTCTTTTACTTTCCCTAAATTTTTAAATAAGCCTATTCAATGCGCTTTTCAGGGAGCTACTGGCCAGGGCTGACCAAGCTACCTCCAGGTATGTAAGCCAGCAGTGATTACTTTGAAAAAGAGAAAACCAGGTTGAGGAACAAGAAAGAGAAGAAACCTCCCTTGTGCCCTAGGCCCTGCTAAAGTCTGAAGGAAGAAGATGAAAGAGAAAGGATGGGGCCGGCCCGGTGGCTTGGTGGTTGGGTGAGCGCGCTCCGCTGCTGGCGACCCGGGTTCAGATCCCGGGCTTGCGCCGACGCGCTGCTTCTCCGGCCATGCTGAGGCCGCGTCCCACATGCAGCAACTGGAAGGATGTGCAGCTGTGACACACAACTATCTACTGGGGCTTTGGGGGGAAAAATAAATAAATAAAAAAAAAAAAAAAAAAAGGATGAAGGTGGGCCCAGCCCTTAAGTTGACCCTGTGCTTTATATAATGTGGCCTTGAAAGGACGTTGATTCTAACCTATCAGAATATTACCTCCTCCTGATTGAAGGAGGAGAAGGGAATATAAAAAGAAGTCAACCAGAAGCAAGCCTAGCATGGGAAAGTTTCACATGCCCCCCTTCCATAAAATATGGTAGTAAGTTATTTCTGGTATATATAGAATATACTTGCAGTCTCTGGGTATTTGTGAGTGACTTTTCAGTTTCCTAACTGATATAGCTTTCTCCTTATCACCTATGCTAATTAGGTGAGAACCTGAAATTAACATTCACATAACAAATAATCGTTAACTGCTAGTAAATTAGAATCCATCTTATGAAGATTGCTTGAGAATCCCAAAATATGTACCTAATTATTATACTGGACGTGGAAATGGCTTAGGTATATGAAACAATATTAATTAAAAGAAAAAGTACTAAAATTGTCTATCTTCATGAAAAGAGGTTAAGGAATACACAAAAATAAAAACGAGGTACTATGATATCAAAAACATAAACTATGGCAAAGGAGAACAAAAGTATAGGGTTTTTAGCAAGAGGTGAAGCTTAAGAGACCATCAACTTAATATAGATTGCTATTTACATCATAGGTTATTATATATGAACCTCATGGTAATCACAAACCAGAAAGCTATAATAAATATACAAAACAAAGAGAAAGTAACCCAGAATTATTCCTAAATATAGCCATCAAATCATAAGGGAAGAGAACAAGAGAAGTAGAAAGGAATAGAGAAAAAACTACTAAAACACTCAGAAACAAGTAACAAATGGCAATAAGTACGTAATCACCAACAGCTACTTTAAATGTAAATAGACTAAATGCTCCATTCAAAAGGCATAGGATGGCTGAATGAATAAAAAGCCAAGAACCGTCCATCTGCTGCCTACAAGAACTCACCTCAAAATTTAAGACACTCACAAACAGAAAGTGAAGGGATGGTAACGAAACTCCATGCAAATAGAAACCAAGTAAAGTTCGGGTAATGATACTTATATTAGACAAAATAGACTTTAAAACAGAAACTGTAACATGAGACAAAGAAGGGCATTACATAATGAGAAAGAGAACAATGCAACAAGAGGAAATGACACTTGTAATATCTATACTCCCAACATAAGATCACCTAAATATAAAGCAATTATTAAGAGACATAAAAGGAGAAATTGACAGTAACACAATAATAGTAGGGGACTTTAACACTCCACTTACACCAATGGATAGATTATTCAGACAGAAGATCAATAAGGACACATTGGCCTTAAATGTTATATTAAACCAGATAACTTAGGTGATATATACAGAACATTCCATCCATAAACTGCAAGATATACATTCTTTTGAATGCACATGAAACATTCTCCAGGATAGATCACCTATTAGACCACAAAAAGTCTCAATAAATTTAAGAAGATTAGAAAGATATCAAGCATCTTTTCTGATGACAATGATATGAAACTAGAAATCCACTGCAAGAAGAAAATTGGAAAAGCCACAAATATGTGGAAATTAGGTAAAATGTTACTGAACAACTACTTGGTAAATGAAGAAATCAAAGGAGAAATCAGAATATATCTGAAGACAAAGGGAAATGAAAATACAACATACAAAAATTTATGGGATACAGCAAAAGCAGTACTAAGAGGGAAATTTATAGCAATACAGGCCTACCTGAAGTAACAAGGAAAATCTCAAATAAACAATCTAACAATACAACTAAAGGAACTAGAAAAAAGAAGAACAAACAAAGCCCTAAATTAGTAGAGTGAAGGAAATAATAAAAGTCAGAGTTGAAATAAATGAAATAGAGACTAAAAAAAAAAAAGAAAATCAATGAAACCAGGAGCTAGTTCATTGAAAAGATAAACCAAATTGGGACATTAGCATCACGGCGGAGTGAGTTGTTCTTTTTAACTCTCCCCTTCAAATTACAACTAAATGGACATTAATGGCCGCCAGAGAATTTCCCACACAGCACAACAGGATGAATGAGAGATGCACATAGCCATCCATTTGATGGTGGACTGGATCCCTGGGACGCAGTGGAACTAGGTGAGCAATGAACCAGTTCACAGATCCTCACACAGTGGCATGTGCCACTATAAAAGGAGGTGAGGGCAGCCTGGCCTGCATGAATGATTTCAGTTATAGCACAGCCTGTGGGAGCACCCACTGTGCTGTGGTAGACCCAGTGTTGGAAATGCTCTAGATTGAGCAGCAGTGGCTCAGCCCCAGCAAAGGTGCCTGCCCACTGAGCACAGCACAGGAGAGAAGGTGCCCCACCTGCGGGGACACAACAGCCCATGGGACCCAATGAGTGGCAGCTCAGCCCTTGCCTGGGCACCTCTCCCACCTAGCACAGTACAAGCAAGAAGGTGCCCACCTGCTCAGAAGGTGCCCTGCCCATGGAGCATAGTAGCATGCGGGACCCACCGAGGGGTGGATCAGCCCCCACAGGAGCACCCCTCCCACGTACTGCAGCAGCTCAGCCAGTCACTTGCTGAATGCAATGGCCTTGCCTGCACAAGAGCTACCCATCTGCCAAGCACAGAGGTCCCATGTACAGTACCTGACCCACCCAGCACAGAGGGCCTGCCCATGTGATTCCAACCTGCAAAGCACTGGCAGCAAGCTCGTGCAAATGCAGATCAGCCTTACCTGCACAACTTCCAACAGATGGGGCAGAACCAGAAAACAACCCCTGCTCCTTCCAGCAGTGGAAGGTTGGATCAGTAACCTGATACTACCACAAATGCACCAGCAAAGGATCAAGTCATCAAACTATATGAAGAACTACAGTAACACATCAGACCAGAATGAAAAATGACAAGTCTCCAGAAACCAAACCTAAAATCACAGAAATTTACAATCTAAATGACAGAGAATTCAAAATATTTATCAGAAAGAAAATCAATGTGTTACAAGAAAACTCAGAAAGACAGATCAATCAACTCAGGGATAAACTTAATGAGCCGAAGGAATACTTCACCAAAGAGATTGAAACTGTAAACAAATCCAAACAGAAATTCTGGATATGAAGAACACAATTAATTACATAAAAAACTATCTAGAAACCAAAAAGAAAAGAGCTAATATTGTGGAAGGCAGAATTAGTCAATTAGAGGGCAGAAATATAGAAATTCTTTGGGTAGAGCAGGAGAGAGAACTAAGATTTAAAAAAATGAAGACATTCTTTGCAAAATATAAGACTGAATTAGGAAAAGCAACATCAGGATTATAGGTATTTCAGAGGAAGAAGAGAGTGAGAAAGGAGCAGAGAGCTTGTTCAAAGATATAATAGCAGAGAACATCCCAAACCTAGGGAAAGAACTTGATGTAAAAGTATATTAAGTCAAGAACTCCTAATTACATCAAGGTAAAAAGACCTTCTCCAAGGCATGTAATATTAAAACTGACAAAAATCAATGACAAAGAAAAAATATTTGGCCAGCATGCAGAAGAAAATAACCTACAAAGGAAGTCCCATCAGGCATTCAGCGGATTTCTCAGCAGAAAATTTAAAGGCCAGGAGAGAATGGAATTATATACTCAAAATACTGAAAGACAAAAACTTTCAGGCAAGAATACTCTATCCAGTGAAACTATCCTACAGATACAATGGAGAAAGGAAAGCTTTCCAAGATACACAAAAGCTGAGAGAGTTCTTCACTACTGGACATCCCTTACAAGAAATGATTAATGAAGCCCTCCTACCTGTAACAAAAAGGCAGAGGTTTACAGAGCTTTGAGCAAGGAGACAATAGAGAGACAAAAATCAAAAAATTGTAGCTCTCTATGAGAACAGGTTAGCAAAAAATTACAACATAAGACATAAAGGGAAGGAAAGCATCAAAAATAATTATAAACACTTCAATTTAGTCACACACTCACAACACAAAAAAGAATAATTTGTGACAACAATAACTAAGAAGGGAAGAAGAAAGGGATAGAATCTGCTTAGGGTAATGGAGATAAGAGAATATCAGAAAAGAGACTATCTCATCTTTGATATCTTTTATGCAAACCTCATGGTAACCAGAAAACAAAAATTCAGAGCACAGTCACAAATTATAAAGAAAGAGAAAACTCAGAAAGCCATCACAGAAAAACTACCAAAAGGAAATGGCAGTCAGAAACACAAGGGGAAAGAAACAATGGAAATATAGAATACTTGGAAAACAAGAGATAAAATGGCAGTATTAAGCCTGCATATCAATAATCACTCTAAATGTAAATGGATTTAATTCTCCAATCAAAAGACACAGAGTAGATGGATGGATTAAAAAATAGGACCCAAACATATGCTGCCTCCAGGCAACATAAGTCAGCTCTAAAGACAAACACAGGCTCAGAATGAAGGGATGGAAGATGATACTCCAAGCTAGGGCAACCAAAAGAAAGCAGATGTTGCCATACTTATATCAGACAAAGCAAACTTCAAGACAAAAAAGACAATGAGAGACAAAGAGGGAAAGTATATAATGATAAAAGGGACATTCCGTTAAGAAGAAATAACACCTATGAATATATATGCACCTAACTCATGATCACCAATGTACATAAAGCAACTACTAACAGACGTAAAGGTAGAAGTTGACAGCAACATAATGATGGTAGAACCTCAACACTCCATTTACATCAATGGATAGATAATCCAGACAGAAAGTCAACAAGGAAACAATGGCCTTAAATGAAGAACTAGACCAGATGGACTTAATACATATATATAGAACATGTCATCCCAAAACAACAGAATACACTTTCTTCTCAAGTGTACATGGAACAATTTTAAAGATAGACCGTATGTTGGGAAACAAATCAAGCTTCAATAAATTTAAGAAATTTGAAATATCAAGCACGTTTTCTGACCACAGTGACATAAAATTAGAAATGAACTACAGGAAAAAAGCTGAGAAAGTCACAAATATGTGGAACCTAAACAACACGCTAGTGAACAAACATTGTATCAGTGAGGAAATGAAGAGAGAAATAAAAAAATACCTGGAGACAAATTAAAATGAAAACATAACATACCAACTCATATGGGATGCAGCAAAAGCAGTGCTAAGGGGGAAATTTACAGCAATACAGGCCTACCTCAGAAATAAGAAAAATACCAAATAAATAATCTTAAACTACACCCTACAGAACTAGAAAAAGAAGGAGTAACAAAGACCAAAGTCAGCAGAAGGAGGAAAATAATAAAAATTAGAGCAGAAATAAATGAAATGCAGACTAAAATAAAAAATAGAAAGGATCAATGAAACTAAGAGTGGGTTCTTTGAGAAGACACACAAAATTGACAAACCCTTAGCCAAACTCACCAATAAAAAAGAGAAAGTGCAAATAAATAAAATTAGAAATGAAAGAGAAGAAATTACAATGGATACCACAGAAATACAAAGGATTGTAAGAGAATACTATGAAAAATTATATGCCAGGAAATTGGATAACCTAAAAAAAATGGATAAATTCGTAGACTCATACAACCTCCCAAAACTGTATCAAGAAGACATTGAGAATCTGAATACAACAATCATGAGTAAAGAGATCCAGGCAGTAATCAAAAACCTCCCAAAAAGCAAAAGTCCAAGACCAGATGGCTTCTCTGTAGAATTCTACCAAATATTCAAAGAATATTTAATATTTGTCAAACAGAAAACTCAAATTTAAAAGCCGAAGTTCTATGAGACCCAAGTAAAAATTATACTACTTCTTCTTCAGTTCCACGTCATTTATTTTAAACTGTGTGTATGACACTTTTCAAAACCTTCATGGGAATATGTGCTTGGGCAAATTAAATTCCTTTCAAGGTTGATATCATTGTGTTTCTTTTTTAGATATAAAGCAAATGCTATGAAATTATGAAGAACTCATCACAAACAACCAATGACACCTCTAGATCAAACAGACTTCTGGATCAAGTTTGTCATGCAGCACAAAGAAAGCAAACACCTGCAGCCGGCCTCTCCTGACCTGACCTATTTCCAGTACCACTCTTTGAATGTGATTGGGTTCTTGCTGACCTGTGTGGCAACTGCTATATTTGTCATCACATAATATTGTCAGTTGTATTGCTGGAATGGTGTTAAAACAAGAAAGAAGGAGCAGTAAATGAGGGGGATTCAAGATGACAATGTAGGAAGAGTCTGAACTTACCTCCTCCCACAGACACAAGAAATATGCAGCTACATCTGGATGAATTCCCCCTTGAAGAGAAACTGAGAGATACAGGAACACCTTCTTCACAACAAAGGATAAAAAGGACCACATCAAGATGAGTAGGAAAAGCAGAGGACGGCTTTTGACAAATACCTCATCCTTGGCAATGCGGCATGCAATAGAATCATGCACCACATATCAATGTTTCAGTCAAGAACAGGCTGCATGTATGACCGTGTTCTCATAAGATTAGTGCCATATATCCCAGGTGTGTAGTAGTCTATACCATCTAGGTTTATGTAAGTACACTCTGTGATGTCCATACAATGATGAAATTGCCTAATGACCCATTTCTCAGAATTTACCCCCATCTGAAATGACATACACCTGTAGGGAGGAATGTCACCAGACAGGTGCTTCTTGAAGAGCAACGGCTTGGCACCCCACAGCAGGAACCTCAATCCGTGGGATCTGCACAAGAGAGATGAGCCCCTAATACTTCTGGCTTAGAAAGCCAACAGGGCTGATGGTCAAGTGCCCCAAAGTTCTATAAGAAACTGAGACTCCTCTCTTAAAGGGTTTGTGTGTGATCTCACTCACCCAGAGACCTAGCAAAACAACAACAGTTTGAAAAGTACCAAGACTACATGTGAAGGAGTCTCATGTGTGAATCTAAAAGCACTGGCAGGAGGGCCTAGACAGAGGAGACTCTCCCCAAGGATGGAGATGCTTGCATACACCATTTTTGTGCTCCCTACCTAACATACCAGGACAGGCAGGGGAGCTCAGATGTGGGGGCAAGCAGTTGTGGCACTATCCCAGCACCTTGCTAAACTCAGAGACATACGGCAGTTGTAGCACTCCCCTGACCTCTGGCTGGGGTGGGAGGATGAGAACACAGGGCATTCTCCTGCTCCCCAGCTGAAGTGTGAGAGGCAGACAATTTTGACAATCCCTCTGCACCTGGCTGGGGCTGGGGAATGAAATATTCTCTCAGTCCCATCCTAAAACTGAGGCAACAGTTCAGACAAGGCACTCTCCAGTAGTACTGCTGATAGTTGAGGACACATGAATTCAAATCATTTTTCCACACTCCCTTTTCTGAAGCCAGAGAGCAAGCCCTGCCCCCTACACTCTCAAGCTGCCTAGTTAATACCAGCAGGCTTGTGCAACTCATTTAAATGATACTTGTTGATTGCCTGGCTATGATGGCCAGGGTTGCTGGAGTTCGTGAGCTCCATGATACTGTAACAATTGGAAAGGCAGTTCTCAACAGGCCACAACACCCAGGGAACTGTACAGATAGTAGACTGAAACACAACACCAATCTTCCTGTGAAAAAGGCCTATCTACTTAGCCTGGAGCTTCACCTGGAGGGACAGGCTATAGGTTTCCAACACATCAAGAGGCTGAGGGGGCACTTATAGGGAAATAAAACAAAGAGATGCCTTCCCTGTGTACATCCTTGGCCTCACTACAGCTCAATGAGACTCGCCAAAAAGGAGTTTATACACTCTTCAGGAGCCCTAATATTTGCAACTATCGCCCAAGGGACACCTCTACATCTTCTAGTCTGGAGGCCAGCAGGAATTATGATTGTGGCCCCACAGGACTACATATACATTTGAATACTTTAAAAGCTGCTGCCTGAAAGTCTGGCTTCTAATTAGCCTGAAACTAGATGCCAAATGAGATTCCTTCCCTTGGAACACTGAAGGTCTAGGCACACCCTCAACAACAGGGGAATATCATGTATAAATCAGGGGGTTTACCTAACCAGAGGTTTGAGAGACAACAAAGAGCTATGGTAGGGTTGAAGAAGAAGGATCATCACCTACACTAGTCCACTCCATCAAGACTGAGAGAGACAGCAGTTTCCCCAAATACATAGAAACAAACACAGAGAGCCAAGCAAAATGAAAAAACAAAGAAATACACTCAAAACAAAGAAATCAAATAATCCCTCAAGAAAAGACCTTAATGATACAAAGATAAGTAATCTAATTGATAAAGAATGAAAAGTAATGTTCATCAGGATGCTCACTGAACTCAGGAGAAGAATGAATGAACACAATGAAAAATTCAACAAAGAGCTAGGAAATATTACATATTAGACTTGGAGAATACAATAACTGAAATGAAAACTACAGTAGTGGAATTCAAGAGCAGATTAGATCATACAGAATTAGAGAGCAGTGGTCTGGAAGACAGAGTAGTAGAAATCACCCAAAGAAAACAGCAAAAAGAAAAAAGAATTTAAAAAATAAGGATAGCTTCAGGTACCTCTGGTACAACATCAAGCATACTAACATTTGCATTATGGTGGTCCCAGGAGGAGAAGAAAGAGAAAGGGATAGAAAACGTATTTGAAGAAATAATAGCTTAAAATTTCCCTAACCTGGAGAAGGAAACAGACATCAATGTCCAGGAAGTACAAAGAGTCCCAAATGAGATGAACCCGAAGAGATCCATACACCAAAACAT
This sequence comes from Ceratotherium simum simum, assembly GCF_057802395.1. Classification (NCBI taxonomy): domain Eukaryota; kingdom Metazoa; phylum Chordata; class Mammalia; order Perissodactyla; family Rhinocerotidae; genus Ceratotherium; species Ceratotherium simum. Next base: position 54,903,967 of record NC_141907.1, on the reverse strand, counting down.
GTTGTAATTAAAATATCTAAACTTAAAGATAAAGAGAGAAGGTTAAAAGCAGCAAGAAAAACACAATCAATCATATACAAGGGAACTCCATGAGGCTATCAGCCGATTTTCAGCAGAAAGTTTACAGGCCAGAAGGGAGTGGCACAATATATTCAAAGTGCTGAAAGGATAATACTTACAACCAACAATAGCCTGTCAACGTTATCATTCAGAATTGAAGGAGAGATAAAGAGTTTCTCAGACAAGGAAAAACTAAAAGAGTTCACTACCACTAAATTGGCCTTACAAGAAATATTAAGGAGACTTTTTTAACAGAAAAAAGGACATAACTAGAAATAAAAAATATTTATTTGAAAGAAAATAACCTCACTAGTAAAGGGAATTATATAGCAAAGGAAGTGGATCAATGATTTATAATATTAGTATGAAGGTTAAAAGACAAAAGTAGCAAAATCAATAATAACTGCATTAAGTAGATAAGGGATGCATAAAATAAAAAGATGTAAAGTATGGCATCAAAAACATACACCATGGATGAGATGAATAAGAATGTGGAGCTTTTAGATTGCCCTTGAACTGAAGTGAATTTCGAGTTAAATTCGACCGCTTTATATATAGGGTTTGCTATATATAAACCTCATGGTAATCACAAATCAAAAACATATAATAGATACTCAAAAAAATAAAGAAAGAGGAACCCAGATATAACACTAAAGAAAGTCATCAAATCACAAGGGAAGAGATCAAGAAAAAAAGAAAAGAACACAGAAGAATTGCAAAAACAACCAGAAAACAATTAACCAAATGTCCAAGTACACGTAAATCAATAATTACTTTAAATGTCAATTGACTATATTCTCCAATCAAAAGACATAGGGTGGGTGAGGGAATGAAAAAAACACAAGACCCATCTTTATGCTGTTTACAAGAGATTCACTTCAGATCTAAAGACAAACACAGACAGACAGGGAAGGAATGGAAAAAGATAACCCATGCAAATGGAAATGAAAAGAAAACTGCAACACCAATACTCATATCAGACAAAATAGACTTTAAAACTAAGACTGTAGCAAAAGATAAAGAAAGCATTAAATAATTATAGAAGGGTCAATCCAATAAGAGGATAAAACATTTGTAAATATTTATGGACCCAAAAGAGGTGCACTTAAATATGTAAGGCAGATATTATCAGAAATAAAGGGAAATATTGACAATAATACTATAATAGTAGGGGACTTTAATACCCCATTTTCATCAAAAGATAAATAGTCCAGACAGAAAATCAATAAGGAAATATTGGCCTTAAACAGCACACTAGATCAGATGCACTTAATAGAGCTTTAGAACATTCCATCCAGAAACTGCAGAATACATGTTCATCTGAAGCATACATGGAACATTCTCCAGGATGGAACACATGTTAGGCCACAAAACAAGTCTCAGTAAATTTAAGAAGATTTAAATCTTATCAAGCATCTTTTCCGACCACAATGCTGTGAATCTAGAAATCAAGTACATGAAGAAAGTAAAAACAGCACAAGTCTGTGAAGACTAAACCACATGGTACTAAACAAGCAATGGTCAACAAAGAAATCAAAGAAGAAATAAAAATACGTCTTTAGAAAAATGAAAATGGAAGCACAACTCTCCAAAACCAATGGGACACAGCAAAAGCATTTCTAAGACAGAAGTTCATAGCAATTCAGGCCTACGTGAAGAAACAAGAAAAATCTCAAGTAAACAATCTAATTTTACACCTAAAGGAGGTATAAAAAGAAGAAGAAAACCCAAAGAGACTAAAAGGAAGGACATAATAAAGATTAAAGCAGAAATAAATGAAGTAAAGATGAAAAAAACAATACAAAAGATCAATGACACAAGAGCTGGTTTTTTGACAAAAGGAGCAAGATTGATAAAACTTTATGGTGATTCATCAAGGAAAAAGATAGAGGAGGCAAATAAAGAAAATCAGAAATAAAAGAAAAGAGGTTGCCACAGAAATAAAAAGAATCATAAAGTCTACTACAAAGAATTATACATGAACAAGTTGAAAAATCTCAAATAAATGGGTAAATAACAAGAAATGCACAATCTTCCAAGACTGAATCATGAAGAAATAGAAAATCTGAATAGAATGATTACTAGTAATGAAAATGAATCACTAGTTAAAAACTCCCCAAAAACAAGAGTCAAGGAACAGATGGATTCACTTGCCAATTATTCCAAACATTTAAAGAGGAGTAAATACCAAACTTTTTTATTTTTTTATTTTTTTTTTTTTTATTTTTTTTTTATTGCAGTAATATTGGTTTATAACATTGCAAAAATTTCAGGTGTACATCCTTGTACTTCTATTTCTGCATGGACTACATCATGTTCACCACCAAAATACTAATTACAACCCATCACCACACACATGTACCGAATTATCCCTTTCACCCTCCCCCCTCCCCCCTTCCCCTCTGGTAACCACACAATGGAATACTACTCAGCCATAAGAAATGACGAAATCCAGCCATTTGTGACAACATGGATGGACATTGAGGGTATAATGCAAAGTGAAATAAGTCAGAGGGAGAAGGCCAAATACCGTATGATTTCCTTCATTAAGTAGTAGATAATAACAACAATAAACAAACACATAGGGACAGAGATTGGATTGGTGGTTACCAAACTTTTTTAAATTATTACCAAAAATTGACGAGGAAGAAATGTTTCCAGTTCATTTTATGAGGCCAGAATCACCCTGATATCAAAACCAGACAAAGACTTCCATAAAGGAAAATTACAGGCCAATATCCTTAATGAACATTCATGTAAAACTCCTCAACAAAATATTAACAAATTGAATTCAACAATACATTAAAAGGATCATACATCCTGATCAAATAGGATTAATCGTAGGTATGTAAGGATGGTTCAGCATCTGCATGTTAATCAATATGATATACCACAGTATCAAACAAAGGATAAAAATCCTATGATCATCTCAGAGATGCAGAAAAAACATTTGACAAAATTCAACATCCATTTATGATAAGACCTCTCAAAAAATGTCACATAGAGGGAACAAACCTCAACATAATAAAGACCACATATGACAAATACACAGCTAACATCATACTCGATGAATGCTGAAAGTTTTTCCTCTACTATAAGGAGCAAGACAAGGATGCCCACTTTCCCCACTTTTATTCAGTAATATATTAGAAGTTCTTGCCATGCAATTAGGCAATAGAAATAAAGTGCACCCAAATTGTAAAACTGTCACTATTTGCAGGTGACGTGATACTATATACAGTCATGTGCCGCAAAATGATATTTAAGTCAGTGATAGACCATGTATACAACAGTGGTCCCATAAGATTAGTACCATATAGTTTAGGTAGGTAGTAGGCTATGAATCTAGATTTGTGGCAGTACACTCCATGATGTTTGCACTATGACAAAATAACCTAACAACACATTTCTTAGAACATACTCTTGTGGTTAAGCGATACATGACAGGTATATAAAGGGTAAGGTATAGAAAACCCTAATGACTCCACCAAAAACCTATTAGAATTAAGAAATGAATTTGGTAAAGTTTTGGTAAAGTTGTACATTAATTATAAATTTAATATACAAAAATTGGTTGTGTTTCTATACACTAACAAAGAAGTATCTGAAAGAGAAATTAAGAAAACAATCCTGTTTATAATTACATCAATAAATCTAAAATACAGGAGTGATGTCAGCATCATGGTGGAGTGAATTATTCAATTTAACCTTCACCTCAAAATTACCACCAATTGGGTATCCATTGACCAACAGAGGATTCCCTGCACAGCACAACAAGACACCTTAGAGATCCATGCATCTATATATCTGAAGGTGGGTGGACTGGATCCTCAGGAGGCAGTGGAACTAGGGATGCAGCCCTCTCCTGCTCCGCTAGTAGCAGCCATCCAGTGCAAGGATCCTCACACTGGCACACATGCCTGTGAGCACATGCTGTGGGAGCAAAAACGTAGACATGGCTTGTTCCCTGCCCCCTCCCAGTTGATCTCCTGTGCATGACTGTGAATGAATGCTGCAGAAGCAAAACAATAGGTGCAGTTTGGTCCCCACCCCTCCCCCAGCAGATCCAGCATGCACACCTGTGACTAGAGACAGCAGAAGCTGGTATAGCAGCCACAACTTGGTCCATAACCCTCCTCCAGTGGATCTGGAGCCTGTGCCCCACCTTCCCCTAGCAATGGCACTAGTCTATCCAGCAGTGGGGACTATATCCGAAGTGTGAATTTCCCTGGCAGGGGTGAGGTCACCTGATCCAAGGTTCCAGAGCTGATCATTAATGCCTGTGCATGCCAGTGCTGACAACCAGAGGCTGCAGCCCCTGACCCTCCTAGCAGTGATGGGTGGTGCACATATCCTGAGGCTTCAGGACACAGACCAGAGCTGACAACCCAGCCACCTCCCCCTGGCCTGGCAGTGGCACTGGTTTTTCCAGCAGTGGGGACTACATCCAAGGCATAAATTTCCTCTGCAGGGGTTGGGTGCTCTGACCTAAGGTATCAAAAAACACCCCAGTGTATGCCAGTGACCAGAAACTGCAAGGCCAGCAACAACACTTCAGGCTTAGCCCCTACTCCGCCCCAAGCAGTGGCAGGTGGCACCTGTGACCTGAGGCTTCAGGAACCAAAGCAGAACCTGAAATCCAGCCCCTAGTGACAGCACCCTCAGACGCTGGCTGTACCAACAGCAGGGGCTGCATATAAGATTCCGGGCCCCTGACAACAACAGTGACACCTGTGATTCCAGTGGCCCTGACAGTGATGCAGCCAGCACCCCCCAGATAGCTCAGGAGCAGCAGTACAGGTGGTGCATGAAGCAGTAGCAGACTTCTGCTTCTCAAACAGCCACCCATAGGGGATCGGCCGCACCTTCCAAAGCCTGAAACAATTGGTGGCTGCCATACCTGGGGTTGACCCTACCCAGCTGTACTCCTGAGGGAAGGGACAACAGCCTTGCAGGCTAGAGGCCTGCGGCAATTGTAAGACCCTGAGCTTAGAAACCAGCCACACTGTGGGCCTACTCACTTAACAGAAAAACTGCAACAGGAATGTGCTTGACATTGCAGCAAGAAAATCAGAAAAGATACAAATATGTGGAGATTAAACAAAATGCTACTGAACAATGATTGAGTCAATGAAGAAATCAAAGGAGAAATCAAAAAATACCTGGAGAAAGATGGAAATGAAAATACGACATGCTAAAATTAATGTGACACTAGAAAAGTGGTTCTCAGATGGACGTTTATAGCAATACAGTCCTACCTCAACAAACAAGAAAAATCATATAAAAAATCTATCAGTACACCTAAAGGAATTAGAATAAGAAGAAGAAACAAGGCTCCAAATCAGTATAAGGATGGAAATAATAAGAATCAGAGCAGAAATAAATGACTTAGACTAAAAAAAAAAGAAGAAAAAAACCAATGAAACTAAGAGTTAGTTCTTTGAAAAGATAAACAAAATTGACACCCTTTATCTAGACTCACCAAGAAAAAAAAAGAGGAGGCTCAAATAAATAAAATTAGAAATGAAAGAAGCTAAATTAGAAGAGACATCTCAGAAATACAAAAGATTATAAGAGAATACTACAAAAAGCTGTATGCCAATAAATTGGACAACCTAGAAGAAATTGATAAATTCTTAGAATTATACAAACTTCCCAAACTGAATCAAGAAGAAATAGACAATTTGAATAGACCAATCACCAGTAAGTAGATCAAAACAATAATCAAAATCCTGCCAAAAAATTAAAGCCAGGACCAGACAGCTTCCCCAGTGAATTCTATGAGACATTTAAAGACTTAATAACTATGCCTCTCAAACTCTTCCAAAAATTTGAACAGGAGAGGAAGCTACCTAGCTCATTCTACAAAGCAGACATTATCGTGATACCAAAACCAGACAAGGACAACACAAAGAAAGAAAATTACAGGCCAATATCACAAATGAACAATGACACAAAAATTGTTGACAAATTTACTATCAAATGGAGTGCAAAAATACATTAAAAAGGTCATATGCCATGTTCAATAGATCCCTCAGATCTATTCCAGGGATACAGGGATCTGCAACTTCACATTGCCACATTTGCAAATCAATCAACATGATATACCACATTAACAAAATGAAGAATAAAAATCACACGATCATCTCAATAGATGCAGAGAAAGCATTTGACAAGAGACAACATCCATTTATAATAAAAACTCTGAATAAAATGGGTATTGAAAGAAAGTACCTCAACATAATACAGGCCATATATGACAAACCCACAGCTAATATCATTCTCAATGGAGAAAAACTGAAAGCTCTCCCTCTAAGAACAGGGACCAGACAAGGATGCCCACTTTCAAGACTCTTATTTAACATAATATTGGAAGTCCTAGCCAGAGCAATCAGGCAAGAAAAAGAAATAAAAGTCATCCAAATTGGATATGAAGAAGTGAAACTGTTGCTATTTGCTGGTGATGTGCTTTTATATATAGGAAACCCTAAAGAATCCACCAAAAAATTTTTAGAAATAAAAAATGAATACAGTAAAGTTGCAGGATACAAAATCGACATACAAAAATCAGATGTGTTTCTATACACAAACAATGAAGAAGAAGAAAGAGAAATTAAGAATACAATACGATTTACAATTGCAACAAAAAGAATAAAATACCTAGGAATAAACTGAACCAAAGAGGTGAAAGACCTGTACACTGAAAACTGTAAGACACAGCTACATGAAATTGAAGGAGACACAAAGATATGGAAAAATATTCCATGTTGTTAGATTTACACAGTTAAAATGTTCGTACTTCTTAAAGCAAACCACAGATTCAATGCAATCCCTATCAAAGTTCCCAAGACATTTTCCCAGAAATAGAACAAAGAATTCTAAAATTTATATAGAACAACAAAAGATCCCAAATAGACAAAAGAATCCTGAGAAAACAGAACAAAGTTGGAGGTGTCACACTCTCTGACCTCAAAATGTACTACAAAGCTATAATAATGAAAACAGCTTGGTACTGGCACAAAAACAGACACACAAATCAGCGGAACAGAACTGAGAACCCAAAAAAATCCCAGCATCTATGGACAGCTAATTTACAACAATGAAGCCAAGAACATACAATGGAGAAAGGAAAGTCTCTTCAATAAATGGCGTTGGGAAAACAGGACAGCCACATGCAAAAGAATGAAAGTAGACCATTACCTTACACTATACACAAAAATTAACTCAAAATGGAATAAAGACTTTAATGTAAGACCTGAAACCATGAAAATTCTAGAAGAAAACATAGGCAGTACGCTCTTCAATATCTATCTTAGCAGCATATTTTCAAGCAAGAGAAACAAGAGAAAAAGTAAAGGGACTACATCAAACTAAAAAGCTTCTGCACAGCAAAGGAAACCATCAACAAAATGAAAAGAGAATATAACAATTGGGAGAAGATATTTGCAAACCATATATCTGTTATGGGGTTAATGTCCAGAACACATAAAGAACTCATACTTCTCAACAACAACAAAAACACTAACATCCTAATTAAAAATTGGGCAAAAGACCCGAACAGACATTCTCCAAAGAAGATATATAGATGGTCAACAGGCATATTAGAAGATGTTCAACATCACTAATTATCAGGGAAATTCAAATAAAAACTACAATGAGATATCACCTCACACCCATCAGAATGGCGACAGGTGTTGGAAAGGATGTGGAGAAAAGGGAATTGTCATACACTGCTGGCTGGAGTGCAAACTGCTGCAGCTACTATGGAAAATAGTATGGAGATTCCTCAAAAAATTTGGAATAGGACTACCAAATGGTACAGCTGTTGCACTGCTGGGTATTTATCCAGAGAACATGAAAACTCTACTGTGTAAAGACACATGCACCAACAAACTGGATGACCTAGAAGAAATGGATAAATTCCTAGGATCGTACAACCTCCCCAAACTGAATGAAGAACAAATAGAGAATCTGAATAGACTGATCATAAGCAAAGAGATTGAAACAGTAATCTAAAACCTCCAAAACAACAACATTCTAGGATCAGATGGCTTCTCTGGGATTTCTACCAAACATTCAGAGATTTAATTCCTATCCTTCTCAAATGCTTCCAGATAATTGAAGAGGATGCAATGTTTCCTAACTTATTTTACAAAGCCAACATTACCCTGATACCAAAACCAGGAGAACACATAAAAGGTAAACTACAGGCCAGTATAGCTGATAATAGTAGATGCAAAAATCATAAACAAAATATTAGCAAATCAAATACAAGACATTAAAAGGATCATACACCACGGTCAAGTGGGATTTATTCCAAGGATGCAGGGATGGTTCAAAATCCATGAGTCAATCAATGTGATACACCATGTTACCAAAATTAAGAATAAAAAGCTCACAATCATCTCAATAGATGCAGAGAACCAAATTGACATATCCAACACCCATTTATGATAAAAACTCTGCACAAAATAAGTGTAGAAGTAAAGTACCTCAATATGATAAAGGCCATATATGACAAATCTACAGCCAACGTAATATTCCATGGAGAAAAAATGAAGACTATTACTCTCAGAACAGGAACAAGATAAGGATGTCCACTTGCACCACTCTTGTTCACCATAGTACTGGAAGTTTTAGCCTAAGCAATTAGACAAGAAAAGGAAATGAAAATTATCCAAATAGGAAAAGAAGAAGGAAAACTGTCACTATTTCCAAATGACGTGATTTTATATACAGAAAACCATAAAGAATCCACAAAAGAACTTTTGGAAACAATTAATAAATACAGTAAAGTTTCAGGATACAAATTAATGTACAAAAATCAGTTGCATTTCTACACACTAAAAATGAACTTGCAGAAAGAGAAATCAAGAATACGATCCTATTAATAGTCACACAAAAACAATAAAATACCAAAGAATAATTGTAACCAAGGAGGTGAAACACCTATACACGAAATTCTACAAGACATTATTGAAAGAAATTGAAGAAGACATAAAGAAATAGAAAGATATTCCATGCTCAGGGATTGGAAGAATAAACATAATTAAAATGTCCGTTTTACCTAAGCAATCTACAGATTCAGTGCAATCCCAATCAGAAACCCAGGGACACTCTTCACAGAAATGGAAAAAGAATCCTACATTTATATAGACCAAGAAAAGACCCCGAACAGCCAAAAATCCTGAGAAAAAAACAAACGGGAGGTATCATATTCCCTGAATTCAAATTATACTACAACACTAGAGTAATCAACACAGCATCGTACTGACACAAAAACAGACACACAGATCAATGGAACAGAATTGAGAGCCCAGAAATAAAGCCAAATATGTACAGACAGCTAATCTTTGTCAAAGGAATCAAGAACATACAACAAAGAAAGGAAAGCCTCTTCAATAAATGGTGTCGGGAAAACTGGACAGCCATGTCCAAAAGAATGAAAGTAGAGCATAATCTTACAACATACACAAAAATTTTCTCAAAATGGATAAAGACTTGAATGTAAGACCTGAAACCATAAAACTCCTAGAAGAAAACATAAGCAGTATGCTCTTTGACATTGGTCTTAGTGGCATCTTTTCAAATACCATGTATCTTCAGGCAAAGGAAATAAAAGAAAAAATTTAAAAAATGAGACTTCATCAGATTAAAAAGCTCTGTAAGGTAAAGGAAACCATCAACCCAACGAAAAGACAACCCATCAACTAGGAGAAAATATTTGCAAATCATCAAGGGGTTAATTTCCAAACAACATAAAGAACTCATAAAACTCAACAACAAAAGAGTGAAGAACCTGATCAAAAAATGGGCACAGGACATGAACAGAAGTTTTTCCAAGAAGAGATACAGACGGCTAACAGGCACATGAAAAGATGTTCAACAACACTAATTACTAGAGAAATGCAAATCAGAAGTACAATGAGATATCACCTGATACCATCAGAATGGCTATAATTAACAAGACAGGAAACGACAAGTGTTGGAGAGGATGTGGAGAAAAAGGAACCCTAGTACACTGCTGGTGGAAATGAAAACAAGTGCGGACACTATGGAAAGCAGTATGGAGACTTCTCAAAAAATTAAAAATAGAACTACCATATGATCCAGCTATTTCATATTGGGTATTTTTCCAAAGAACATGAAATTAATAATTTGAAAAGATATATGCACCCTTATGTTCATTGCAGCATTATTCACAATAGCCAAGATGTGAAAGTAACACAAATGCCCATCAATAAATGAATGGATAAAGAAGATGTGGTATATATATATACAATGGAATACTACTCAGCCATAAAAAAGACAAAATCATACCATTGGCAAAAACATGGATAGAGCTGGTGGGTAATAAGCTCAGTGAAATAAGTCAGACAGAGAAAGACAAATACCCTGTGATCTCAATCATATGTGGAAGATAAAAACAACAAGCAAATTCATAGATGAGGAGAATAGATTTGTGGTTATTAGAGGGGAAGGGGATTGGGGTAGGCAAAAGAAGTAAAGGGGCACATACACATGGCGATGGATAAAAACTAAGCTATTAGTGATGAACGTGTGCCACATACAGAAATTAAAATATATTCAAGTACATCTGAAATTTACATCAAGTACATCTGTCATAAGCCAAGATGAGCTCAATAGAATATTTTTTTAAAAAGAATAAAACATCTAGGAATAAGTTTAACCAAGAGGTGAAAGATCCATGCTCTGAAAATTATGAGACATTGATAAAAGAAATAGGAGATCACACAAATAAGTGGAAAGATGTACTGTGCTCATAGATTGAAAGAATTAATATTGTTAAAATGGTCATATAACTCAAAGTGATCTACACATTCAATGCAATCCCTATCAAAATACCAATGGCATTTCTCACAGAACTACAGCAAAGAATCATAAAGTTTTTATGGAATTACAAATGACCAGAAATAAACATAGCAATCTTGAGAAAGAAGAACAAAGCTGGAGGTATCACATTGCCTGATTCAAGCTATATTACAAAGCTATAGTAATCAAAAAAGTATGGTACTGGCACAAAAGCAGACACATATATCAGTGGAACAAAATAGAGAGCCCAGAAATAAACTCATGCATATGGTCATTTAACCTATGACAAAGGAGGGAAGATATACAATGAAGAAACGATATTTGTTTCAATAAATGGCGCTGGGAAAACTGGACAGCTACATGCAAAAGAATGAAACTGGACCACTATCTTACACTATATACAAAAAAAAATTCATAAGGGATTAAAGACTTGAATTTAAGACCTGAAACCATAAAACCCCTAGAAGAAAATATGGGCAGTACGTTCTTTGACATCGGTCTCAGTAATATTTTTTTGGACCTGTCTCCTTAGGCAGTAGCAATAAATGAAAAAAATAAACAAATGGAACTACGTCAAACTAAAAATCTGTTGCACAGTGAAAGAAACCATCCACAAAACAAAAAGGCAACCTATTGAAAAGGAGAAGACATTTGTAAATCATATATTTGATATGGGATTAATATTCAAAATACACAAAGAACTTATACAACTTATCAAAAAATAACAAACAACCCAAGTAAAAAATTGGCAAAGGACCTAAATAGACATTTCGCCAAAGAAGACATACAGATGGCCAACAGCCACTTGAAAAGATGCTCTATATCACTAAACATAATGGAAATCTGATCAAAACCACAATGAGATATCAGCACACACCAGCTGTTATCAAAAAGACAAAGAGTAACAAGTGTTAATGAGGATGTGTAAAAAAGGGAACCCTTGTGCACTGTTGATGGGAAAGTAAATTAGTAAAGGCACTATGGAAAACAGTATGAAGTTTCCTCAAATAATTAAAAATAGAACTAACATACAATCCAACATTCCACTTCTAGATATTTATTTGAAAGAATGACAGCATTGACTTGAAACGATATATGCACCCCTACGTTCAGTGCAGCATTATTTACAATAGCCAAAATATGGAAGCAACCATATTTTGCCATGCCCAGTGGTAGACGAATAGATAAAGATGGGATATATATATATATATATACAGACAATGAATATTATTCATCCATAAAAATGAATAAAATCTTGCCGTTTCCAACAACATGGATGGAAAAGTGTATTATTCTAACAGACATAAGTCAGATAGAGAAAGATAATTACTACATGACTTAACTAACATGTGGAAGCTAAAACACAAAAGTGAATGAACAAAACAAAACAGAAACAGACTCATAGATCTAGAAAACAAACTGGTGGTTGCCAGAGGGGAGGAGGATTGGTGGGCAGGACAAAAAGGTGAAGTGGATTCAGAGGTACAAACTTCTAGTTATAAAATAAGCCACGGGGATGTAATGAGAAGTATAGGTAATATAGTCAATAATATTTTATTAAATTTGTATGATGAAAGGTGGTAACTAGACTTATCATGGTGATCATTTCACACTATATATAAATATCAAATCACTATGATGTACACCTGAAACTAATATGACATTGTATGTTATTTAAACTTCAGTTAAAAAAAAAGAAACTTCAGTAGGTGCAGACAAGATCAACTATTAAACAAAAAGAAACAGAAAATCTGAAGAGGACAATAAGAAAAAAAGATTGAATTAGTAATCAAAAAACTACCTACAAAGAAAAGCTCAAACCAAGATCATTTCACTGATGAATTTGACCAAGAATTAATATCAAGTCTTCAAAAAGATCACCCAAAAAGTGTTAAAGTGTTAAAGGAGGAAACACTTGCCAACATATTCAATAAGGCCCTGATACTGAAAACACACAAAGACATCACAAGTAAAGAACACTACAGACCAATATCTCCTATGAATGTAGACACAAAATTCCTTACGAAACGTGAGCAAACCAAAATCAGGAATAGACAAAAGGGATTATAGACCAAGAAAAACTGGAATTTACGCCAGGAATGCAAAGTTGCTCTAACAACTGAAAAATAATTAATATAATACAAGATTATCATAAAATGAAGGACAAAAACTGCATATTCATCTCAGTAAATGCAGAAAAATCATTTGACAAAATCCAATGTCTTTCATGATGAAAATACTCAATAAACTAGGCGTGCTTGATGGTGAAACAGCAAATGTTTTTTTTGCTAAGATAATAGCAAGATGAGGAGGTCCACTCTCATTATTTCTATTCAACATTTTATTGGAGGGCAAAGCCAGGGCATTAGGCAAGAACATAAAATAAAGAAATCCACATTAGAAAGGAAGATGTAAAACTATATCTATTTCAGACGAAATGATTTTATATAGAAAAAAATTTGAGTATTCACTGGAAAATATACACCATACAATTGCAATAAACAATCCAAAATTAAATTAAGAAAATAATCCCATCAAAGTCATAGTCACTTAATAACAGTGGTACATTCTGAGAATTGCATCATTAGGCAATTTTGTCATTGTGTGAACTTCATAGACTGCACTACACAAACTTAGATGGTATAGCCTACTACACACTTAGGCTATATCATAAAATCTTATGGGATCACCATCATATATGCGGCCCGTCATTGACTGAAACATCTATATACAGCTCACGACTCTACAATAGCACCAAAAGAATAAAATACTTAAGAATAAATTTAACAAGAAAATTGCAAAACTTATACTGTGGAAACTACAAAACATTGTGGAAATGTATTTTAAAAGGTCTAAATAAAAGGAAAGATAGCTCATATTCTAGGATCAAAACACTTAATATTGTCGTAATGGCAATTCTCCACAAATTGATATACAGATTCAACACAATCTCTATCAAAATCCCAGCTGACTTCTTTGTGTGAATTACCAAACTAATTCTAAAATTGACATAGATATTCAAGGGATCCAAAACATCATCAAACCATCTTGAAAAAAAAGAACAAAATTAGAGGAATAATACTAATTGATTTCAAAACCAACTACAAACTACACTACTCAAGAGAGAGTGATATAGGCATAGAGACAAGCAAATAAATCAACAAACGAGATATTGGGATCCAGAAATATACTCACACACTGATGGTCAATTGTTTTTTGTCAAAGGAATGAACAATCATTTAAATAAATACTTCAGGAGAAACTGATTATCCACATGTAAAAGAATGAAGTTGGACTGCCTGCCTCAAACCATATACAAAAATTACTCAAAATGGATCAAAAACGTAAATGCAAAATAGAACTCTAAGACTCTTAAGGAAAAACATAGGAAAATGTTGTGATACTGGATTTGTCAACGGTTTCTTAAATATGACACCAAAAGCACAGCAACCAAATTACAAATAGAGAAATGGGACTTCATCAAAATTTAAAACTTTTACTGTATAAAGGACACCATCAAGAAAGTGACAATACTATTGAGAATATATTTAGATATCATATATCTCATAAGGGATTTATATCCAAAATATATTTTTAAAAGCTCTTATAATTGAATAATAATAAGACAAATAATCCGATTAAACAATTAACAAAGGTTCTGAATAGATATTTGTCCAAGAAAGATCTATAGGTGTTGAACATGCATATGCAAAGATGTTTAGCATTACTAAGATCAAAGTAAAGTAACTCAAATGACAATGAGATATGACTTCAGTCCAACAAGTATACCTATAATTAGAGAGAAAGATAATAACAAGTGTTGGCAGGGATATGGAGAAATTGGAACCATTATATGTTGCTAGTGGAAATGGAAAATGGTGCAGTCACTGGAAAATGGTATGCCATATCCTCAAGGTGAAAGAGTTTTATATGACCCAGCAATTCCACTTCTAGGTATATATGCAAAAGAAAGGAAAACATGTCCACTCAAAACTTTTAGGTGAATGTTAATAAACAATATTATTCATAATAGACAAAAAATGGGAAAAAAGTATAAATCAACTGATGAATGAATAAACAAGATATGGAGTATCCATACTATGGGATATTATTTGCCAATATAAAGGAATGAAGCCGTGACATACAACACGGATGAACCTTTAAAATGTGCTAAATGAAAGGAGCCAGTCACAGAAGACCACATATTGCATGATTCCATTTACAGGAAATGTTCAGAATAGGCAAATCTAAAGACAGAAACTAGATTAATTGTTGGATGAGGGTTGGGGGAGGTAGAGATTAGGAAGTTCTGTCTAAAGGGTAAAGTTTTATCAGTGGATGATGAAAATGCTCTTAAATTGATTGCTGTTCTCATTGCACAATTCTGTGAATGTACTATGAACTGCTGAAGTGTATACTTTAAAGTTCAAGAAGACTGCAGATACAGTTACCTCTCCCTCACCACTGTTCGTGACAGTCTTCCAAATACAAGTGACTTACACATGATAGCACTTTTAACCTTAAAACAGACCTTAAGCATATATATACAAACCAAGTCATCTACCTTTTGCTTTTTCCGCTTCCTATCTGAATGCTCTGACGGTTCATGTAATCTACTTTCTTTGAGGTGTAGGAGTTATATTTTAACTTCCTGATTGACTTTTCCTTGAATATAAGACTGAGCAATGGTAGAAGAGATCAGAAATTTGAAAATAAGTTTTCCATTCCACCAGGATGTCTATGAAATGGATTTCAGTTCTTCTGCTGCTACAGCTGGGTTGTTACTTTAGCCCTGGAAGTGGTGGAAAGGTGCTGGTGTGGCCCACAGAATATAGCCATTGGATCAATATGAAGATAATCCTGGAAGAACTTGTCCAGAGAGGTCACGAAGTGATTGTTCTGACATCTTCAGCTTCCATCCTTGTGATCCCAACAAACTATCTGCTATTAAATTTGAAATTTTTCCTACATCTATAACAAAACATGATATTCTGGGTTTTGCCCTGAAACTGACCAACAAATGGACATATGATATGCCAAAAGATACATTTTGGACATATTTTTCACTAATGCAAGAAATCTTCTGGGAATATTCTGATATTATGGAAAAGTTCTGTACAGATATGGTTTTGAACAAGAAACTTATCACAAATCTACAAGAATCAAGATTTGATCTCATTCTTGCAGACCCCATTGGACCCTGTGCTGAGCTGCTGGCTGAGCTACTGAAAATACCTTTAGTGTACAGTGTCCGCTTCTCTCCCGGCCATAAAATTGAAAAGTACAGTGGAGGACTACCATACCCTCCATCTTATGTACCTGTTGTTATGTCAGAATTAAGTGATCAAATGACATTCATGGAGAGGGTAAAAAGTATGATATATGTGCTTTATTTTGATTTTTGGTTCCAAACATTTAATGAGAAGAGGTGGGATCAGTTTTACACTGAAGTACTAGGTAAGTCATGTTTTTAGTTGGTAGCTTGAAATCCTAACTTTTGTAGTGCCTTGGAAGGTGAGTTTGCATAAAGTCAGAGGAATTATTCTTCCATAAGTAAAATATTGAAATAAAAATACAAAATGATCTCTCAAACTCACAAATATTATGGAAATGCTTAAATTATAGGGTCAGTTAGAACCCTGTGGCCCATCCTAGTACAGGACACTCCAGGAAATCATAAACTAAAAAATTAAAGCACTGAGGAATTCATTGAGCAACCATATATCCTTTCTTGTTCGTTTGTTTATAATAGGCTTTCTTGCATAGAGGAGTTTTAGGTCCGCTGCAATATTGAGTAGAGATTTTCCATATACACCCTGCCTCCACTCACGCATTGCTTCCCATATCATCTACATCCTCCACCAGAGAAGTACGTGTGTTACAACTGATGAAGCTATTGTGACACATCATTATCATCCAAAGTCGATATTTTATATTAGGGTTCTCTATTGGTTATACATTCTATGAGTTTGGACAAGTTATAATATCATATTTCCACCTTTAAAATATCATACAGCATAGTTTCACTGCTCTAAAAATCCTCTGTGCTCTGCCTATTCATACTACACATTACTTTTACTGTAATTTTTTTCATCTACAATAAAGTCATTAGATATTTCATTAAATATCTTGATCAAGGCAGACATACAGATTGAGGAGTTACATATTTCTAACACAACACTCTAGGGAGCCTTGAGGAAATTGCTTCCCCTTGTTTAGGTCAGATCCATTTAAAAAATAAACTCTTTTGCCATATTAGCAGAAGGATTCCTTCACAAATGAAAGATACAATGGCTCTATCTCAGACATATGAACCCATAATTCGAGTTTCTAATAATTACACATTCCTTCACTAAGTACTTACAAATCATCTGTTTTACAGGCCTAAAATATTGTCAAGAGGTAGACATTCAAGTTACTAGGCTATATTTTATAAAACAAGGTCTTCCATTAAAGATAAAATGAGCCAAAATTAAGGGTGAGCACATCTAATTCCATATTTTATGAAAACTTTCCAGCTGTATTTTAAAATGACATTCATTCATTATGCAAATATTAAGTTCTTAACATGAAGCAAATACAGGAATAGCCATACATCCAAAAAACTCACAGTTTACTTGGAAAATCTAGGACCAAGTGAATAGCTTGCTAAATTGTAGAAACTAGACTGAATACTCTAGGGAAAGGTTTTCCTGTGGAAATGGTAGGGTTAATTAAGTGAGCAGTTGAAATCATTGTTTACATTTCCGTCAATTACTTTTGCAGCTTTACAGAGTAAACAAATGCATGTTTAATTCTTTAGTGGCTTAGGTTTAATAATTGTTTATGATTGTGAATGCACTGATATGATGATACATATGAAAGCTCTTACATTTCCTCATATATATATATATATAAACAACATATATAAAACATATATATTATGTATATACACACATATTTGGATTATGAAACCACAAACCCTTTTAAACATCTTTGGCTATGTCATTCCAAGCTCCTTTCAGAAAATTACCTGGTATTTTCATTTTACAATACTATTATTTCCTCCACTTTTCTTTGCTTTTTTTCCCTTCAGGAAGGCCCACTACATTATCTGAGTTAATGAAGAAAGCTGAAATGTGGCTCATTCGAACCTATTGGGATTTTGAATTTCCTCGCCCATTCTTACCGCATTTTGAATATATTGGAGGATTTCACTGCAAACCTGCCAAACCCCTGCCTAAGGTGACCTGTTCCTGTTTGTTTGCTTGTTTATTTTGCATTTTCAATAGAAATGATTCTGTGTTCTTCATTTAGAATGTTTGATTACAGTGAGAGTGTTGTGGGAAGCTGGGTAAAGTGACCTGCCAAATAGAAACACATATATTTCAATAACATTACAAGAATTTGAACTTCATTGTCATCACAGAATAAAGTATTATACCTAGAAGACTTTTGGAATAGGGTCAATTAAATGAAAATCTCATTATTTAGCACATAAGAAAGTATCAGTCACTCATTTAAAGAATATTCTTCAAGTGACTAGCATAGTCCAGACATAAGTGCTGGATATGCAGAGAAGCAGTGCAGACACAATTTTCCCCCAAACAACCTAACATTCTACTTGGAAAGATAGAATAGAGGCATGCAATTAAAACTGTGTGAACAGTATAATAATAAGGAAAGACCATAATGCTAAAGAAAATCCAGCAGGGATAATCGAATAAGAATGATTAGGATTTGAAAGTATACTCTTTATCTTGGAAGGGTTCTGTCATTATTTTCCAAAGAGAAAAGAACAAATAAATTTAAAACAGAAGGGCCAAACAAAAAGGATGAGTATGCATTTTTGATGAGATATCCAGGAAAAATTTGACTCTTTTACATTCGTATTTTTTTTTTTGATAAGGGACTATATTGAGCAATAAGAAAATATTACAGTACAGAAAGGAATAAATTGAATGTAAATTGGCAAGAATATGGGTCTACAAATCAGAATAATTCTGAAACAGTGCCAGGCAAAAGAGTAACCGGAAATCTGCTGCAAAATGCTCTGCTGCACCTCTCCCAACGTGGGGCAGCTGCTCCCTGGGAGACTCAGTCAGGTGAGGATGAGGGTCCCTCACAGCCAGTTACACATAGTACATTCCACTAGGACATCCTTTTTACGATATAGGTAAAAGGTATCGTACATAAACAAACCAGAAGTATGGTCACTCAAATTAGTAACATACATGTATATTTCTGGATTATAACTGGGAATCTTAGGGCTATCTCATGGAAACTCCAAACAGTAATACTAGACTCATGAATGACAGCAATTCTGCAGCCTTTAAAGAGTGATTTGGTGGGGAGCTTGGGAAATACTGACAAAGGTTAAGGTGAGGTATCAGTTATTACAGAGCTAAGAGAAAAAAGATGTAAAATCATCTAAATCATAGCAAGCTTTTTCGTAGTGGTCATAGTCAGAGAAATAAAATACTAATGACGAAACTAAAATAATTCTCCATAAATCCTGCCTGCAATAAACACAAGTGATTTAGTAGAACTATAATGATAAAGAATCAAAGGTGAGTTAAGATGCTGCTCGGTGGCCTCCTTCAAGAATCTACATTAGTAATTAATAACAGTGTAAATGGAGAGTCTAGGTATAATATTGTCTAAGAGCATTTCCTCTGCTCTACTGTGTACTGGCTCTGTTTCACTTCTAGCTTACACAGACACACCCATGCACATATTTGTACAAATATACATAATAAAGGAAGTCAATCTCATATGCATTGTGTCATTCTAAAGGAACCAAGGGATTAGATGTGTTATAAACAGCCACTGACTGAGGAAAACAGAATGGAGGTTCCTAAAGAAATTAAAAACAGAATTACCATAAGGTCCACCAATTCCACTTCTTGGTATTTATCCAGAAGAATTGACATTAGGAGAACCATGAGGTATATGCACACCCATCTCCATAGCAACACTATTCACAAGAGCCCAATGTGGAAGCAACCCAAGTGTCAGAAGAATTAATAGACAAAATGTGTTATTTACACAGAATGGAAGATTACTCAGCCTTAAAATGGAAATAAATTCCACACATGCTACAACATGGCTGAACATTAAGGATGTTATCATAAGTGAAATGGGCCACTTATGAAACAAATAATACTGTATGCTTCACTTATATAACTTATCTAGACTGGTCAAATTCATAGAAACAGAAAGTAGAATGCAGGTGCCAGGGAATCATTGTATAATGGGTATAGTTTCAATTTGCAAGATTAAAAGTTCTGGAGATTGGTTGTAGAACAATGATAATGTACATACTCCTGAACTGTACACTTAGGAATGGTTAAGATGGTAAATTTTATGTTATGTATATTTTACCACAATTAAAAATAAACAAGCACTAGTCTAGTAATTCCTGACAATAGATAATTTTCTCTCCTTAGTTGTTTGTAACAATCCTTTCAAAAGTGTTTGCTATGCTGTTGCCCTTTTGTGATGGAGTACATTATTTCTTCACAGGAAATGGAAGAGTTCGTCCAGAGCTCTGGAGAAAATGGTATTGTGGTCTTTTCTCTGGGGTCAATAGTCAGTAACATGACAGAAGAAAGGGCCAATGTGATTGCATCAGCCCTTGCCCAGATTCCACAAAAGGTTAGATAAAGTACTTATAGTGGAGAACTATTTACTGCATCTGTTAAAGTTTGAAAATGGTTTCATTACAGAAATTTCCTGCATGAAAGATAAACGACACTGTATTATGATAGACCCAATTTGTCTCATATATCAGTTTAAAAACCGAAATGTACATGGCAGGTGCCAACAGTGCAGAGAGTGTTCTTGTTTGACAATAACATTTGCATTAACATTGAGATCAGAAATAAATATATTTAAGAGGTGCAGCAGGAAGTGTTGGTATTATAATGATATTACAAGCACATACAAATATCATCAAATTCTGCCCTGTCATTTGCTCCTTTTCTTCGCATGATTCCTGAGGGCACCGTACACAACACAGATGTTCTCAGAGAGGAGTTAAATTTTAACAGCAACCTTAAGAAAGAAACAATAACAGTCTGAAAGGCATCCTGAAGTTTAGGTCTGGTAATCCAGGCCTCTTTTACTTCCCCTCCATTTCAGAATAGGCCTATTCAATGTGCTTTTCACGGTGCTACACAGACAAAGGATGGCCAGGGCTCACCAAGCTGCATCCAGGTACCTTTCCAGCTATGATGATTTAGAGAGAGAAAGAAACTAACCTGGAAAAAAGAAAGAGAAAAAATTGCTCTTGTGTACTGTGCCCTGTTAATGTCTGAAACAGGAAAACATACGTGAAAGGGTAGAGGTGGGTCAGCCCTTAAGGTGTTTTATAAAATGTGGCCCTGCAAAGACTCTGCTCCTAAAACATCTGAAAAATAATGCCTCCTGATTGAAGATGGAGAAGGGAATATAAAAAGTAGTCAACCAGAAGCAAGGCTAGTATGGGAAAGTTTCAGATGTCCTTCTCTATAAATTATGGTAGTAAATTATTTCTAATATATGGAACATACCTGAAGTCTCTGGGTAGTTTAAAACTACCCAGAGTAGTTTTTAGTTTCCTAACTGACATAGCTTTCTGCTTATTATCTATGCTAATTTGCTGAGAACTAAAGTTACTTTAAGACTCACATTGAAAATAGATGATAACACTGGCAAATTAGAATCTCGCTTACAAAGATTGCTTGGGAATTCCACAATCTGGACCTAATCTTGGTACTGGACTTGGAAATAGCTTGGCTATAAGAAACCATATTAATCAATGCTGTCAGTTTTTTGAGTGCATCTTTAAAGTGTTAGCAGTCAGTTGAATAAAATTTAGCATCATCAAAATATTCATTTTTTTGACAGCTTTACTGTTATTTATGAAGTACTAAGAGGCTCTTCTTTTCAGCATTTAAAGAATTTTCAAACCTAGCAATAGTGTTAATACTCTGGATTCATGTGAAAAAATTACTACTTGAAATTTCTCTTGGAAATAGTAAATAATACTTGGTAATTTAAAAGAATCTAAACATACTTACCAAGCAGAAATTATTTATAATTAATAATAAATTGTTAATAATCAGAACTGTTTTCTTCTCACAAACAGCTGATTGCATACATTTCCCTCTCTGTCAATCAAAAGAAGTAGAACTCTAATAAAATAACTTATGGAACAAGTGGATATAAGTAAGCTGCTTCGCCCAACAATCAAAAAGAAATAAACAGGCTAATGTTAAATTTAGAAGCCGAGAGCTAGAATAATAAATAGCCAAATAAGCAGAAAATTAGTAATTTCCATTTTTTTTGCACTACAGTTATAAAGACTACTTTAAAACTTTTGATGCACTTGAATTGTTATTGAAAATGCCATTTGTCTAATCTAAGTGTGAAACATCAAGATGGCAGTCACACTAGACTGAATACAAAATAAGTACATGAAAGATGAGTATTCCTATTACATCAGTGTTTTACTAGTTCTCATTAGCATGTCTTGTTCTCATTTCCTCATCTGTCATGCTGAACAGGTTTAACCAGATTCCTCTTAATCTATTTAGTCTCTAACATGCTGTGTCTTAATTTTGACTCAGGGAATAAGGTTTTTTCTTTACTCTAACAGGTTATATGGAGATTTGATGGCAAGAAGCCAGATACCTTAGGGCCAAATACTCGGCTCTATAAGTGGATCCCCCAGAATGACCTTCTTGGTAAGAATCTGGAAAAGACACCCTGAAATGAAAGTAACTCCCACCAGATAATAATGGTTCACGAGGAAGCAAATTTATTGAACATTTGCTATTGGAAACCTCAAAAATAAAAATTAACTTCATTATATTTATTTCCCAGCCCTAAGGGGAAATGATTAGTGTAACTTTTCCTTCTTCTGATCCCTGTGCCACCACCAACTTCCTTGAAACACTGCTTGTCAGACTCAGTGACTTCATTAGTTCGTTAAGAGAAGTATTCGAACATATCCTCTACCCCTTTTTATTCCACACATTGTTTTTTTATCCAGCGTGTTCTCTTTCAGTACTGTCCACCTGGCAATCTTGTACTCATTTTCCAAGTAGCAAGTCATACATCAATCTTCTATGTAGCCTTCATTTACTTTCAGAACAGACTTAGGTGCTTCTTCCTTTGAGTTCTGAAAGACATTTTAATGTAGTTTCCTGTGTACAATAATCTGTTATCTAGAATACAATGCCTCTTTCAGTGTCTTATATTGCCCTACTCTCATTTTATTCTAAGACTTATACTTAATAAGTTGCTGAAATTCACCTAATCCTAGGTCATCTGAAAACCAAAGCCTTTATAACTCATGGTGGAGCCAATGGAGTCTATGAGGCCATCTACCATGGGATCCCTATGGTGGGCGTTCCTTTGTTTGCTGATCAACCTGATAATATTGAGCGCATGAAGACGAAAGGAGCAGCTGTTAGACTGGACTTCAACACAATGTCGAGGACTGATTTACTCAACGCATTGAAGACAGTCATTAATGACCCATCGTGAGTATCACAATTTCTTTTTAATAGGTGCTATTTACAGATAGGTTCTTTTGCCAATGGTGAGTGTGAGTTTCACCACATTTTTAAGATTCAAAACATGAAATTGTTAAAATGATTTAACCATTCTTAAATCTACGTTTATGATCACCCAGACATTTATTTCAAAGCTGTATTTTAACCCCATAGATTTAATGGGTAATCAACTGGTGCAACAATTTTCTCTTCAAATAATGTAAAGTTTCAGAGGTAATTGTAAGAAGGACATATTTTTAAAAGTATGATAGAACCAGAGAAAAAAGAAAGATAACCTAGAAAAAACATCATAAATTCTTTCAATTCAGTACCTAACATCTCTGAAACTATGAATCTATTTAAAATTTAAAAATTGACCTTATTATTATCATTATTTTAGCAGATTTTATAATGAGATATAATTTATATACTTTAATACTATAAATTCCAATACATGTGTTATGTTTTCAGAGCTACGAATCCTTCAAAATAATATATATTAGGACATTTTTATCACCACAAAAAGAAACCTGACATGCCTTAGAAGTCACTTCTGGGGCCAGCCCAGTGGCACAAATGGTTAAGTGCACACACTCCGATGTGAAAGCCCGGGGTTTGCCAGTTTGGATCCAGGGCGCGCACCTACGCACTGCTTGTCAAGACAAGCTGTGGCGGTGTCCCATATAAAGTGGAGGAAGATGGGCATGGATATTAGCCCAGGGCCAGTCTTCCTCAGCAAAAAGAGGAGGATTGGCAGATGTTAGCTCAGGGCCGATCTTCCTCACAAAAAAAAAAGAAGAAGTCACTTCCCATTCCTGGTCAAGCACCTATTAATCAAATTTCTGTCTCTATAGATTTCACCTTCTGGACATTTCATATATACAGAATCATACAATATATGGTCTTCTGCAACTGGTTTCTTTCACAGAGGATAATGTGTTTTTTTTTTTTTTTTAACTTTTGTTTATTGTGAAATTTTTGTGGTGCATTGTTGTTTGTCAGTCACCATATAAATGCATCCCTTCACCCTTTCTGCCACCCCCCACCCTCCTTGCCCCTGGTAACCACCAAACAGCTCTATCTGTCCGTGTCTTGGTTTATCTTCCACATGTGAGTGAAATCATGCACTGTTTGTCTTTCTCTTTCTGGCTTATTTCACTTAACATAATACCCTCCAGGTGCATCCATGTTGTTGCAAATGGGACGATTTCGTCTTGTTTTATAATTGAGTAGTATTCCACTGTATATACATACCACATCTTCTTTATCCAATCATCAGTTGAGAGACACTTGGGTTGCTTCCATGTCTTGTCTATAGTGAATAATACTGCGATGAATATAGGGGTGCATAAACTTCTTTGGATTGTTACATTCGGGTTCCCAGTAGTGGGATAGCTGGATCATAAGGTATTTCTATTTTTAACTTTTTGAGGAATCTCCACACTGTTTTCCATAGAGGCTGCACCAGTTTGCATTCTCACCAGCAGTGAATTAGGGTTCCCATTTCTGCACATCCTCTCCAACATTTGTTATTTTTTGTCTTGGTGACTATAGCCATTCTGACAGGTGTAAGATAATATCTTAGGGTGGTTTTGATTTGCATTTCCCTGATGATTAGTGGTGTTGAACATCTTTTCATGTGCCTATTGGCCATCTGTATATCTTCTTTGGAAAACTGTCTGTTCATTACCTCTGCCCATTTTTTTATCAGGTTGTTTGTTTTCTTGTGGTTCAGTTGCGTGAATTCTTTATATATTATGGAGATTAATCCCTTGTCAGATATATGGTTTGGACTACCAATTCAATTTGGTAGTTCTATATTGGGGTTCTCTTGGTTTTCTCTTTCTTTACCATGTGTGACTCTGTTCTGATTATTTGGTTAATGGTTACCATGAGATTTGTATAAAAAATCTCGTGGATATGATAGTCCATTTTTTGATGGCCTCTCATTCCCTTAGACTAAGTCGATTAGATCGCAGTTAATATGTAGAAGGCAATAGTGACTAAAATGTCCAGGAAAATGGGGAGCTTCTAGTAGCCTGTGGTATCCTATATCAATGTGTAGGTAGTAGGTACATTGGTATATTCACTTCTTGACAGTTTTCTAGCTGATAATGAAATTTTGAGGTGTTCACTTATGATGTGTGCATTTTTCTAATGTATTTATACTTAAATAAAAGGTATATTTTACAAAAAGTATTTAGAAATCTAGAAATGAAATAGAAAAAAATTTAAAAGTATAGAAACAATGTCCAGGGGTGCTGTCAGTGGGGCCAGGAAAAGCCTCTCTGAGAAGTGACACTGAAGCCAAAGCCTCCATCAGGAGTTAGAATGAAGCCTTGGGTGTCACAGGGAATGGCGCTCCAGGACAGGGACAGAAGGGACGGGAAGTGCAAAGGTGCTGAAGTGGGGACACGTTTGGCAGCTTCAACAAACAGCTACGAGGCCAATGTGCCTACAACAGAGTGTGCTGAGGACAAAATGATTACAGGAGGTTGCCAGTCTCTGCATGTAAGTCCTGAGGCCAAAGTGATGATTTAGAATTTATTCTACATAAGATGAGAAGCCAGACGGAAATTTTAAGCAGGGAAGTGTTACAAATTACCTGTGTCAGAAAAACATTATTCTGGCTACTAGGTGGAAGATAGAAGAGTTATGAAGAACAGAGTAGAAACAGAGGGACTGGTGAAGAGGCATTTTACCCATGATGAAACAATTCCTCTTAAAAACTTCAAGAGCGTCATCCTAATTTGCATTCGTCCTCTGACTTATAGCCTTTTGAATGGCTCCTATCATTTTCCCTGAAGAAAAGATTTAACTTTCTCACCTTAACTTCATCTTCACTTTTTAAAATATTTGTCATCAGAAAATTCCAATTTAAAAACCAAACTATCTGTGAAGACCCAAATAAAAATATACTTCTGCAATTCTATGATATTTATTTTAAAACATATATATGACGCTTCAAAAACCTTTCATGGGAATGATTTGCATAGGCAAATTAAATTCCTTTCAAATTTTCGATCTTTGTGTTTCCCCTTTAGATATAAAGAGAATGCTATGAAATTATCAAGAATTCAACATGATCAACCAATGAAGCCTCTAGATCGAGCAGTCTTCTGGATCGAGTTTGTCATGCTCCACAAAGGAGCCAAACACCTGCGGCCAGCCTCCCATGACCTCAACTGGTTCCAGTACCACTCTTGGGATGTTCTGGGGTTCCTGCTGGCCTGTGTGGCAACTGCTATATTTGTTATCACAAAATGCTGTCTGTTTTGTTGCCAGAAGTTCTCTAAAAGAGGAAGGAAGGAAAAAAGAGAATAGTTGTATCTGAGGCCTGAAGCTGGTATGCCTCATAGATGGGACTCCTCCTGTTAATTTCAGTGAGAAGAAGTTGTGATGTAAAGGTTTCTTCCTTTTGTGACAAAACAACCTTGCATAATTAGCACCTAAGATCAAAAGTTGTTTTCAAGTGCTTGTTTACCTGTTTCAGAGTTAGAAATATATCATGTCAAAGAGAAAAAGAGGCAAAAGATAAAATAAAAATAAAAGTATAGGGGTATATTGAAATTTACTATTCTAAAACAAAAATTATACCAAAAAAATTATGGAAGTTAACTGTGTTTCAACATTGCACATGGACAAAATGACATTAAGTTATCTATTCACAATATCGATATTTGTGTGCAAGTACTTAGAATAATTTAACTTCAGGCTCATGCAGATTTTGTAGTTTTATCTTTTGGTGTCGAAACTATTCAATATTTAGAATTGTATAAAATGATTCACCCCCTCCATTTTCTTTTGGGAGACCACTAGTGCTACTTGGCTTTTACTGTGCAACTAACCTCGGCATCACTCCTTATCTAAAGACATGGCAAGATGTTTGCCTTCATCCAGTTTAACTCATTTGCTAGTGGAATGTATGTGGATTTAGAAATATAACAACTGCTACCTACTTCCTATTACACAACTGAGCTATTTAAGAAAGAGTTTGGTTTCACTAACAACTTCTCTTTACCTCACAGCCCTTTCAAAAGATTCACTTGGCTGCTTTCATGCTCATTTTAGCCTTTGATTATGGGTGTAACATCCCAATTATAGGTTTGATAATATAGAGTCTATTCTCTAAAGGAATTATTGAATTTTCATTCTCACAAAATATGTGTACATATGACCAATCCTTCAAAAAAAGGCAGAACATCACTTAGCTACTTAAAGCTATGGTGAGCAATTCAATGTATTTGTTGAAGGCAGTTTGAAATAATGATTCTTATTCTATATAACCATACTAGATTAGCATGTCTCATCCCTTCTCTGTTTCCTAATAAACCTGTTATCTCATCCCTTCCATTGATCTAATATGGAAACATTAAACCTATTGGCATGAAAAGAATACATCATCATTTTCCTAAACCTAGGCACACTATGACTTATCATAATCAATACCAATGCAAATAAAACAAAAATTATGTAAATTTTATGGAAATATGAAAATTCAATCTCGAGGATGCTCAAGGCCCTTTTAAGACTCAAACATCCGGTGGTGGGAGAGCCAGAGCGGCTGGTTGAGGGGTTGACCCTGCAGCCTAAGGCGACTCTGGTCAGAAAAGAGGTTCTGTGCATAAGGCAGCAGCTAGTGTTGCCTGCACTCGGCATGCAGGAACAGTTGTGCCGGGGGACCACATCCGTGCTGGTCGTATGCTGTGGTGGTCTCTGCTGCCCACACCTTGTAGGTACAACCTAGTAGAAATGAGCAACCTGGTCTGCCAAGTGCTGCATGGGGAGACAGAGTAAAAAAGACAGAGAAAATCTGAATAGGCCTATAACAAAAACTAGAGATTGAATTAGTAATCAAAAGAACTACCTACAAAGAAAAGATCAGGCCCAGATGATTCACTGATAAATTCTATAAAGAATTTAGAGAAGAATTAATATCAATTGTTCAAAAATAGCCTCCAAATAAAAGAACTGGAGAAAACAGTTGCTGAGATATTCAATAAGGCCCTGATATTGAAAACACACAAAGGCATCACAGAAAAGATTAGTATAGACCAATGTTGCTTATTGCTTTAGCATCACAACATGCTAGCAAACTGAATCCAGGAATATACAAAAGGGGTTATAAACCAATAAAAACTGGAATTTATCCAAGGAAGGTAAAGTCACGTTAATAACTGAAAAATCAAATATTTTAATACCCCATACCAATAGAATGAATAATAAAACCTGAATGATCATCTTGATACCGAGCAAGGGCTCAATATGCTTTCCACAAGACAGAAGGTCAAGCAGGTGGTGGTAGAGAAAGAACTTTAATAAGTGAGAAGCTAATTATATTTGGAAGATGGTAGACTATCGTCCAAAAAAACCCATCTCAAAGGGAAATGATTTGGGAGTGACTTATACAAGCAAAGGGGGTTGGGGAGGCTCAGAAACATCAGGTGATGGATGACCATAGAACATTAGGTGCCTCTCTATAGTGGGTATGCTGAATCCAGTATTTCTGAGGAATCTAAGAAAACCTCAGTTACTTCCTTATCTGGGAAAGAAGGAACAGTTTGGGCAGAGGACATAAATTTTCTGCTAACAAGTTATTCTTTCTACCGGTTACAGATTGGACATGCAGTTCTAAGGGTTTTCCAAAGCATACTGTTGGAATAAGATGGGGATGGGAGCATGTTGCCTTGGGGGCTGAATTTCCAGGAGTTCTCTGCACAGAAGTGACTGTCTTTCACATTTTTTCATAGGCTGCATGTGCAAATTTAGAGAGGGTCTACGTGTTGCATGCAGTGGATCTTTAGTCTATGACGTGTGAAGTTTGCAATCCGTCGTTTTAGCTTCTCAAAGCTCCTGCATGATGCTTAGTCAGGCTTAGGGCTGTCAGTAAGCTACCCTCTGCAACGGTCTCCCTGCTGTTCTGCAAAGGAAGCTCAGAAACTTTTGTTACTTTGTTTCCCACATTAACCTTGTGGATACAGGCACAAGTTTCATCCTAATGCAGGAAACTTTAACTCCTTTGTTCTCAGTTTCAATCTCAATAAACAGAAAAATCATTTGACAAAATCCAGTACCTTTTATGATAAAAATACTCAGTAAACTAGGAATAGAGGGAAACTTCCTCAAATGGATAAAAGGAGTCTACAGAAAACCCACAGTGACTTCATACTTAATGGTTAAAGACTAAATGCTTTCTTTCTAATATGAGGAATGAGAAGAGGCGGTCCACTCTCATCCCTTCTATTCAACATTTTATTGCAGGTTCAAGCCAAACTAATTAGGCAAGAACATAAAATAAATCCACATTGGAAAGGAAGACCTAAAACTCTCTCTATTGGCAGATGACATAGTCTTATACACAGAAAATCTTTGGGAATTCACTAGAAAATATACAATACACAATTGCAATGAATAATCCAAAACGAAGTTAAGAAAACAATTCCACTACAAAACCTTCAAAAGTATAAAATACATAAGAATAAATTTAACAAGAAAAGTGCAAAACTTATACTGTAGAAAGTACAGATAATTTTAGACGTATACTAAAAATTTTCTAAATAAAAGGAAAGACATCTAGTATTCATATATAGAAACAGTTAATATTGTTGTAATGGCAACTCACTACAAATCAACAAATGTCTATCAAAATTCCAGATGACTTCTGCAAGAATTGATAAACTAATCCTAAAATTCACATAGATATTCAAGAGAGCTAAAAATAGTCCAAAATTTTGCAAAAGAAAAGAACAAATTTGGAGGAATTACACTGATTTCAAAGTCAACTACAAACTACAGTGTTCAATAGAGTGCGGTACAGGCATACAGATAAGCATGTACACCAATAGAGTAGGTTTTGGAATCCAGAAATATTCTCAAACATGGTTGGTTAGTTGATTTTTGACAATGGAATGAACACTCTTTTAAATAAGTACTTCTGGAAAAAGTGAGTATCTACAAGTAAAATAATGAAGTTGGGCTGTCTACCTCTAGTCATATGCAATAATTACTCAAAATCTATCAAAAACTGAATGTAAAACTAGAACTATAAGATTCTTAAGGAAAAATGTATAGGGGTAAAACTTTGAGATCTTGGATTTGGCAATGGTTTCTTAGATATGACACCAAGAGCACAAGCAAATTAAAAATGGAGAAATTGGACTTCATTAAAATTTAAAACTTTTGTTCTATAAATGACACTGTCAAGAAAGTGAAAAGACAACTCACAGAATTCGAGAATATATTTTCAAATCATATGTCTCATAGGGGATTTAAATACAGTCTACATGAGGAAAATATCTTACAATTCAATAATAAGACAATAAACCCAATGTTTTAAATCAACAAAGATTCTGAATAGACTTTTCTCCCAGGAAGATATACAAGTGGTCCACAAGCATTTGTAAAGGTGATTAATATTATTAGGCACCTGGGAAAGGTACTCAAAACCACAATGGGAAAATTGACATAAGTGGAGCCATTTTAAAATACACCTGAAGCAGCGATTCCAGTGGAACCGCCATGCTCATCTTTATCCTTCAACCTTGCACTGGGCCAATACGGCAATTATTTTACAAGCAATTGTTTAAGAAGCCAGCAGGAAAATGAGCATTCTAATTACAAAGACTGATAATTTTTGAAGATAGAGTCAACAATCAATGCATGTATAATCAAGAGTAGCTTAGCTTGTTAAAATCAAAAGAATTTATTTTCTTTCCTCTTTCAACTCATGTAATTTTCCCCTTCCATTTCTCATAAAAATCCCTTGCTTTCATTCTGTAATTGGGACACTATTTGGGTTTCTACTTGAATCTGTACTTCTCAAATTGCAATTCTTTGATCTCAAATAACACATTGTCTCTTAGACTGGTTTCTGTTTTTGAAGGTTGACATATGTTGTCAGAAGCAGAACCTCAAGCAATGTCACCTTTGTGGACCAGCATTCCCTGGCACCGGGAACAGTACCTACATGAGCTTCTTTTGCTCACTACTTACATGGACCACCATCTCCTCCAACCATGAGACCTCTCAGGCTCGGACTTCCCTCCTTTGGTTGAAGTCACTGCCTTGATTTGGGATTTGTGGGCAATTGCCCAGCAGGAGATGATGGTCTCAAAGCCGGTTCATGGCTGTTGCCATTCAGAAGGGTTTCCCTATTTGGTCCAGCATTGCTGTCTGGAAGTGTTTCCCTACTTATTTGGTGAGTACTCTGACGAAATGAAAAGGGCTCCCTTTGGTAGGGGTTCCTCTATTATTATCATTATTACATGATTTTCTTCAATGTGGGACCTTTAATTTCTAAAAACTCCTGAGAAATTCCTCCTTTGGGAACTCTAGCTGGTTTTATGCTCGAAAATTATGCTCCCTTCCCTTGTAAGTTTCTACCTCTGTGGAACAAAATTACTAAGAATGATTTAAAATTGCAGTGGCCATTTTGGGACTCTTTTGAATTCCAAAAACTTGTGATTTTGCAACTAGACATGAGAAGCACAGATTAAAGACCAGACAAATTCAATGAGATCTTGAATTTTTAAAGAGTTAAGCACACCACCTTCCAGCACACCTGCTTGAGAACTATGCTCCCAGAAGCTAGAAATATTTACAAAAACAGCAAAATCTTACTAAGCTTGTTTCATGTTCTGAGAGCTTGGCTTTGTAAACATCAAGTTGGGATCCCCAAATGCGGTCAGAGAGAAATGTGGTTGCACCCCATTTGCATTAGATATGGCTGGGCAGAAATGGAGAATGAACTCCATTTGTAGCTAAGGTCCTACCAAAATATTGCCAGCCTCAGGGGAATAACAACCTGGAATAATAATGATCATTATGAGGAACATTCAAATCAGATAAGATCATTTTGAGACAAGAACCAGCCTAACAAGACAGGGCCATCTGCAAGGCCTCTGGCCTAACAACATAAGGCCCCTAACCAATCCACAAGCTAGGAGAATCTGATAGAGATCACCAAGGGCCACATTCCACCGTTTCAGGACTTTCCTGGGCTTAGGCATATGCCTTAGCACCCAGGAGTTGTCTGAAGGTGACCCTAGCGCCATTACTATACTAAAAATCACACACAGGGATGGAGAACTAGCATGGAAATGATACGGTCAACACATGTGGCAGCATGTCAAACAAGAGTGCAAGTGCAAGAAAAACCCCACCTCTACATGCCATGACAAAGCACTCCTCCCCAACCTTTGCCTAATAAAAGCCCCATACTCCCATTCCCAAACAACCCCGTCACCTGCGCCTTTCCTTTCTGAACTGGCTCCCTTGTGCCTCTCCTGTGCACAAGCTAATAAACTTTTACTTTTTACTCGCATTTGTTGTCTCTCTTGATTTCTATCCCGGGGTACAGCAAGAGCACAATGTGCCAATCACATTTTAAGAAGTGCCCTTAAAAGCAAAGGCTTTGAAATTCCAAAATAGCTGTACTGAAAGTTGTGTTGCAAAAAACCAATGAAAGTTAAAAACGAGGTACCTAAAGGGAAAAGCTACAACTCTAAACAAAAGTTTACCAACTTAATGATATTACAGACACCCCCATGTCTACTTTTGAAGGAGGGTCCCCATATGGGTCCCTCCCAGAGTTGATGAGCCTCTAAGAAATTTTTTGGTAAACCGCCTCCGAATTCCCTTAAACTATCGAGGTGGAACTCAAGTTAAAAGTTAGTGGGCTTGACTAATATTGCCAGAAATATTTACTGTTTGTCTTGGCTAAAATCTGACAAGATACTTGAAAGAATCTAATAATCACAATTTGGCCAAATTGGAAGCTGACATTCAGAGCCTGATAGGAGTTATCTTTAGGCCTTCTCAACCAAGTTAAAATAAACCTATGTACCCAGAGGAAAAGAACCAAATTGAGGGTAACGTAGTTGGATGGGTGGATCGATTTACAATGTAATTTAATTTCATCTTACAAATTTTTGCAAACTAGAAGTGCAGTCCTAGTGATAATTCAAATTCCATCTATTCCTTTCATTAATTCCAGAACCTCCCACAATTTATCTCAAATTGATGATAAGTATTCTGGACCTAAAAAACCAATGTCCTTCTTAGAGGTGTTTGCATTCTTTCCCTGTGCCTTTGAGTTGTAAAAATTTTACCAGATCTCCTCCTGGTAACAATTATCTAGACCATCCCTAATTCCTAAGAAAGAAGAAAAAATAAAGAAGGGGAGATGCATTTCTAAAATTTAAAATACTATAAAAACCCCTTGCCCCAGCTTTCATAAGATTACTTGTCAATGGCAAATACAAATCTTAAATGTCTTCTCCACAAATTTAGTGGAAAAGCTTTTGCCATCTGAGCAGATAAACTTACCCTATTCCAAATTGTAAAACAATGTTTGGATCTAACAATTCTTTCATAACTAGTGAGTTTTGTATTACTGTATCTAATTTGTGGCAGAAGATTTAAATAACTATAGCTGTGGATCTCTATATATGTAGGTCTATATTTATATGTGTTGTAAATGTATGATACTTTTTTGCCTCCAGATGACATTGCTAAAATTGATTTATTAAAAAGCACTATTTATTTGGTTTAAAGGTCAAGCACTTATAAGGACTGAGTATTCCAACGCTCTCAGGAACGTAGAAACTAACTCAAATGTTTTTCTTTTTTTTTTTTTTTTTTTTTTAAAGATTTTATTTATTCATTTTTTTCCCCCCAAAGCCCCAGTAGATAGTTGCATGTCATAGGTTCACATCCTTCTAGTTGCTGTACGTGGGACTCGGCCTCGCGTTGGACGGAGAAGTGGTGCCTCGGGGCGCGCCCGGGATCCGAACCCGGGCCGCCAGCATCAGAGCGCGCGCACTTAACCGCTAAGCCACGGAGCCGGCCCTAACTCAAATGTTTTTCAATTTTACATGATCTAGGATCAATCTTTACTAAATAAAAGCCAGTTTAGTTCATTGATTTAATTGAAACAGACATGTCTTTAAAATTATCAACATTGAATGTAATGCAGATAAAGAACTTTTATTCTTCCTGTGTTTACTAGTCAAATTCATGTTATCTCTGTTATAAAATTTTTCAGCAAAGAAAATAACTTAGAATGATGATTTATTTTGTCTAATGTCTCATGAAGTTTTCGTGGGTAATCTAAACATAATTGTTGGGAGCATTGATTTAGAACTGAATGATAAAAAGATTTTAGGTGAACTCTGTAACAATAATTATATTAAAAAAATAGTTTCCAAAATCTCTTTGGTAGCTAGAAACTTTGAGTTTTGCTAAGATAAATTAAATGATTGAAATTCCTTGAATACCTAGATCATTTCCAAATAAGATAAAATAATGAAACATTAATTCCTAAACATAGGTTCACCTATTTTTGGCTTCCTAGTGCAGAGGAATAAAACGTATTTGGATTTATTAGTAAACATGTTTGTGCCATGCTGCGAAATTTTCTAGAAACTACAAAACATGTTTATAAATCTGTCAATCCACAGAATGCTAATATAGAAGACAGGTCATAATTGTTTATTTCTTAGTTTTTCACTAGAAATTAAGATTTGTGTGTGTGTGTGTGTGTGTGTGTGTGTGTGTGGAAGATCATCCCTGAGCTAACATCCATGCTAATCCTCCTCTTTTTGCTGAGAAAGACCAGCTCTGAGCTAACATCTATTGCCAATCCTCTTTTTTTTCCCCAAAGCCCCAGTAGATAGTTGTATGTCATAGTTGCACATCCTTCTAGTTGCTGTATGTGGGACACGGCCTCAGCATGGTTGGAGAAGTGGTGCGTCGGTGCATGCCTGGGATCTGAACCCACCCCACAAGTAGCAGAGCGCAAGCACTCAACCACTAAGCCATAGAGCTGGCCCCAGAAATTAAGATTTTCAAAGGTTAAATAGTCTAGTATTAAGATGTATTTTTGTTCAGGGAAGTAAGACTTATTTTGTTTCAGAATAGGGTGGAAAGAAAATGAAGAAGAAACTAAAAGTATATAGAAATTGGAGAAGAGAGAGGGAATTTTACCTTGTGTAGTCCAGTTTGTTGCCACACCAGGTCCATTTTTGCCCACCACCCAGAAAGCCAAATACTGAGATAATGAGATCGCAACAGAGAGAGAGGGTTTAATAATCACAAGGCTGCCAAGTGAGGAAACAGGAGAATGAATCTCAAATCTGCTTCCCTAAAAATAGGGACTCTGGAATATTTATGGGGTAGGGAGCAAGGTGGTCTTAAATGATTGGAGGTGAGGAGATACAAGGTAATTGATGATCTGCACAAGCATAGTCAGTCTTCATGTCTCTTCTTAGGAGGCATGTTCACAGAATGGTGGCATGAGCATGCCTTGAGGGTGGAGTTCCAACCTCTTGACATCGACAGGTTAGCCCAACATTTTAAATTAAATTCTAATACTTATTTGGTCAATTTAAAAAATTTACTTACGGGTAGGTGGAGTCAAGATGGCGGCGTAGGCAGGCTCGGAACTCACCTCCCCCCGTGGACACAGCCAATTTACAACTTCTCGTGGAAAAATTACCCCTGAGACAGAACTGAAAAGTGCATAAGAGGAACTCCTGCAACAACGGACAATCCTAACTGAGGTGGAAGAGGCAGAGACCCCCTTCCGGAGAGGAAAAACGCTGCCTTCACAAGCCGCCAGCTTCACGGCCGCCGGGAGCAGCTCACAGGTACCCACCGTCCCTGGAGGCGCAGGGCCCTGAGCCAGGGAGCGCCCCTGCTGTGGGCATTTTGTGGACCCAGCACAATCGAGACCAGCAGCATAATATCTGACTGTGCCTGCTACTAAAACACTGGGGAGTACCCCCAGAAAACCCGGTTCACAAAGAAACTAAAACTGGCTCTTAAAGGGCCCGCGCGCAAACTCACCCGTTTCAGAAAGCATCCTAAAATCACCAGAAAGAAAGGTGCACAGTGCTGTGGTGAAAAGAGACTCATCTAATAGGCCCTGAGTGCATCTCGGTGAGAGGTGAGACCTCTCCAGGGACTGGGACATTGGCGGCGGCCATTGTTGTGGCCCGGTGTGGGCGTGCTGACACAGATGCCATTGGAGTTCTCCCTGAGGCCTGCTAGCCCAGGTCTGCCCCACCCGCTAGAGCACCGATTTAATCCAGCTCAGCCAGGGCAGGCAGCCCACCCTAGAGACGGGCCCCATGCAACAACAAGCCCTCAGGCAACTAGTGGGCCTGCATAGATTGGTGACTGGATTCTCTGCAGCCTGGCAACTGAGCCAACTTGAGTGGGGCAGGGTGTGCACAAGGAGTGGGTAGAGAGTGTGGGGCGGTGGCAGAGTGTATGGGGCTCCCGCTGTGGAGAGACTGGGTCCGCTTCGGGAGGTCGAGGCGCTCACACGGGGCAGGACTGTGTTGATTGTGTGTGTGGACCTGTGGGTGGCAGGGTTTGTCAGCTGCAGAAGACTTGTGCTTCTCAAAGACCCACATAGGAAGTTTGCCCCACCTTCCAAAGCCTGAAATGATTGGGTGCTCCTGTGCCTGAGGCCAGCCCCACCCAGCTGCAATCCTCAGAGAACTGACAAGAGACCTAATAGGCTAGAGGCTTACAGCAATTGTAAGGCCCTGAGCCTAACAACCTGCCACACTGGGGGCCTACTCACTGAAAAGAAATGCTGCAACACAAACGTGGTATTAGAACTTGCAGCCAACTGTGCTGGGGATCCCCACACCTGATAAAGTGACTGAAGGGCCCACAACAACTACAAGCAGCTGAGCATTACAACAGCTGGCAAGGAGCATAACTCAGCCTCCCTGGGCACCTACAGGGAGAGCAAACAGGCCACAACAGAAGGACACACGTAGCCCACATAGGGGTCACCCATGGAACATTGAAAACTGAGGGAAGCACACTGGAAGCCTCCTAAGGCATCACTTACACAAGGTCACCTATCCAAGAGCAGGAGACGTAGCGGACCTACCTAATACATAGACACAAGCACAGGGAAAGAGGAAAATGAAGAGGCAAAAGAATACATTCCAAGTAAGGGAACAGGACAAAACCCCAGAAAAGGAACTAAGTGAAACAGAAATGAGCAACCTACCTGACAGAGAGTTCAAACTAAGAGTGTTAAGGATGCTCACTGATCTGGGGAGAAGAATAGATGAACTCAGTGAGAATGTCAACAAAGAAATGGAAGATATAAAAAAGAACCAATCAGAAATGAAGAATACAATATTGGAAATGAAAAATTCATTAGAGGGACTCAAAAGCAGAGTAGAGGATACAGAAGAACGGATCTGTGAGCTGGACGAAAGACTAGAAGAAATTACCCAAGGTGAACAGGTAAAAGAGAAAAGAATTAAAAAGAGTGAGGACAGTCTAAGGGACCTCTGGGACAACATCAAGCGCACTAACATTCGTGTTATAGGTGTCCCGGAAGGAGAAGAGCAAGACAAGGGGGCAGAGAATCTATTTCAAGAAATAATAGATGAAAACTTCCCTAACATAAGGAAGGAAACAGACATCCAGGTACAGGAATCACAGAGAGCCCCAAACAAGATAAACCCAAAGAGGCCCACACCAAGACACATCATAATCAAAATGTCCAGAATTAAAGATAAAGAGAGAATCCTAAAAGCCGCAAGAGAAGGTCAAGTTACATACAAAGGAAACCCCATAAGGCTATCAGCTGACTTCTCAGCAGAAACCTTACAGGCTAGAAGAGAATGGCACGATATATTTAAAGTGCTAAAAGGAAAAAACTTACAGCCAAGAATACTCTACCCAGCAAGGTTATCATTCAAAATGGAAGGAGAGATCAAAATTTTCCCAGATAAGCAAAAATTAAAGGGGTTTGTCACCAAGAGACCAGTGCTACAAGAAATGTTAAAGGGACTGATTTAAGGGGAAAAGAGAAGACCACAAATAGGAAAAATTATCTATTTCCATGATTAGAACGTAATGGATACAAATGCACAAAAAAGAGGTTGGATATGATATCAAAAACATAAAAGGAGGTAGGAGGGGAGTTAAGAGTACAACTTTCAGACAGAGATCAAACTAAAGTGACCATCAATTCTGCATAGAAGAAGAAAGGAACAGAGAAGGACTACTAAAACACTGAGAAAAAAAAAAAGTTAAAAAATGGCAGTAAGTACATACTTACCATCAACAAAACGAAAAGACAACCTAACAATTGGGAGAAGATATTTGCAAACCATACTTCTGATAAGGGCTTAACCTCCAAAATATATAAAGAACTCATGCATCTCAACAACAAAAAAACTACCAACCCAATTAAAAAATGGGCAAAAGACTTGAACAGACATTTCTCCAAAGAAGATATACAGATGGCCAACAGACACATGAAAAGATGTTCAAAATCACTATCAGGGAAATGCAAATCAAAACTACAATGAGAGATCACCTCACGCCCGTCAGAATGGCTATAATTAACAAGACAGGAAACAACATGTGTTGGAGAGGATGTGGAGAGAAGGGAACTCTCATACACTGCTGGTGGGAGTGCAAACTGATGCAGCCACTATGGAAAACAGTATGGAGATTCCTCAAAAAATCAAGGATAGAACTACCATATGATCCAGCTATTCCACTGCTGGGTATTTATCCAAAGAACTTGAAAATACCAATTTGTAAAGGTACATGCACCCCTGTGTTCATTGCAGCATTATTCACAATAGCCAAGACTTGGAAGCAATCTAAGTGCCCATCAGGGACGAATGGATAAAGAAGCTGTGGTATATATACACAATGGAATACTACTCAGCCATAAGAAACAATGAAATCCAGCCATTTGTGACAATATGGATGGACATTGAGGGTATAATGCAAAGTGAAATAAGTCAGAGGGAGAAGGTCACATACCATATGATTTCCTTCATTAAGTAGTAGATAATAACAACAATAAACAAACACATAGGGACAGAGATTGGATTGGTGGTTACCAGAGGGGAAGGGGGGAGGGAGGAGGGTGAAAGGGATAATTCGGTACATGTGTGTGGTGATGGGTTGTAATTAGTATTTTGGTGGTGAGCATGATGTAATCTAAGCAGAAATAGAATTACAATGATGTACCCCTGAAATTTTTACAATGTCATAAACCAATGTTACTGCAATAATCAAATAAAAAAGACTATTTTGGAGGTCAAAAAACAAAATTTACTTACTTTTGTTTATTTCATGGGAGTCAATGTTAAGCCTTCCTCTGCTCTGGTGCTCTTGTTACTCAAATGTGGTCAAAGGGCCCCTAAGGAAACCACGTTCCCGCCAACACAGGACATGACATACCAAAAATGAGCCTTCCTAGTGAGGGGAGACCAAAGACGCTTTCCAATAGTCAATCAGCCATGATTTCAAATGGCTGATGAGTGATTTTTTCAGAGTAAGATCTTGATCAAAAGAGGAAAATATGAAAATCAATATAGTGGATCCACTTTAAAATACAGCTGGAGCAGCCACTTCAGGAGAATTGCCTTGCTCTTCTTGTTTCATAATACTTGAACTAGGCTAAACATTTGGACTGGGTCAAAACAGCGATTGTTTTAGAAGCAATTGTTTGAGAAGTTTGCAGGAAAATGGACACCCTGATTTCAATGACTGATGACTGTGGAGTTTAGAAGATAAGATTAATAGCCAATCAACATATAACCAAGAGTAATTTAGTTTGTTGACACCAATAATTTTTTTTCCTTCCTCTTTCAACTCATATCATTATCCCCTTTTTTTCCTCATAAAAGCATCTTGCTTCCAACCTGTAATTGGGACATTGTTTGGGTTTCTTCTTGATTCTGTGCTCCTCAGATGGCAATTCTTTGATTCCAAATAAGCACTTTGCCTCTTAAATCGGTTTCTTTTTTGAGTTTGACAAAAATGAGATATGACTTCACTCCCATAGGCATGGCTATAACCAAAGAGACAATTAATAAGTAGTGGCAAGGATATGGAGAAATTGGAACCATCATACGTTGTTGGTGGAAATGTGAAATGGTGTCTCCACTTGGCAGAACTGTATGCCATATCCTTATGGGTCAAACATAAACTTACCATATGACCCAACAATTCCACATCTAGGTATATATGTAAGAGAAAGGGAAACATATCCACAGAATCCTTTTACATGAATGTTAATAAACAACATTATTCATAATAGCCAAAAATTGAAAAATGACAAATGTTGATCAACTGATGCGTGAATAAACAGAAGTGGTATATCCATACTATGGAATGTTATTTGTCAATAAAAAGTAATGAACCCTGATACATGCCTAACATAAATAAGCCTTTAAAACAAATGCTAAGTGGAAGAGGTCACTCACAAAAGACCACATATTGCATGATTCCATTTACAGAAAATTCATAGAATAGGTGAATCTATAGATACAAAATCTAGATAAATGGTTGGCTAGGGTTTGAGACAGACAAATATTCTGGAGATCCATCTAAAATGTAAAGGGTTATTTTTGGGATGACAAAAATGCTCTTAAGTTGATTATCATGCTGGTTGCAGAATTTTGTAAACATACTATGAAATATGGAATACTACCCTGTAAATTTTGCTATTGTATGTTGTGTGAAATACATATCCACCAAGCTTTTATTTAAAAAATCTCTTTAAACATCATATCCAACAAATTCTGATTCACCGTATCATAGCCTTATCTTTACTTCTTGAATTAAGGAGACTGCAAGCACAGTCGTTTCTCAATTGCCACTGTTCTTGATACTCTTCTAAAATACATTACATAACAGATAACTTGCACGTGCAAGATCACTGGCTACTAGCTGAATAAAAATGACATCAAACACTTTTGTATAAGCTAGAGGTCACCTACCTTTTGCTTTTTCCACTTACCATAAAAATACTCTTACTGTTTGTATAATGTATTTACTTCGAGGTGTAGGAGCTATATTTCAACACTCTGATTGATTTCTCCTTGGATATGAACATGGAAATGGCAAAAGGGAACAGCAGTTTGAAAAAAAGCATTGCATTCCAAAAGGATGTCTATGAAATGGATTTCAGTTCTGCTGCTACAGCTGAGTTGTTACTTTAGCCCTGGGAGTGGTCAAAAGATGCTGGTGTGGCCCACAGAACATAGCCATTGGATCAATATGAAGACAATCCTGCATGAACTTGTACAGAGAGGTCATAAAATGATTGTTCTGACATCTTCAGTTTCCATTCTTGTTGATCTCAATAAACCATCTAGTATTAAATTTGACATTTATGCAAAACATTTGACATTTATAACAAAATATGATTTTGAGGTTTTTTTCAGGAAATTGATCAACAAATGGACATATGATCTGCCAAAAGATATATTTTGGCTGTATTTTTCACTAGTGCAAGAACTCTTCAGTGACTATTCTGATTGTATTGAAAAGCTCTGTAAAGAAATGGTTTTGAACAAGAAATTTAAAACTATAAGAGTTAAGGTTGGATCTCATTCGCACAGATGCCATTAGACCATGTGGAGAGCTGCTGGCTGAGCTACTGAAAATACCTTTAGTGTACAGTCTCCACTTCATTCCAGGCTATAAAATGGAAAAGTATAGTGGAGGACTTCAATTCCCTCCGTCCTATGTACCTGTTGTCATGTCAGAATTATGTGATGAAATGACATTCCTGGAGAGGGTAAAAAATATGATATATGTGTTTTATTTTGACTTTTATTTCCAAACAGTTAATGAGAAGAAGTGGGGTCAGTTTTACACAAGAGTACTAGGTACTCATATTTTTAATAGCTCGAAGTCTTAATTTTCCTAGTGCCTTGGAAGGTGGGTTTTTAATTGTGTTTGATAAGTCAAATGATGAAATGAAAATATAATGATACGTCAACTCTCACAAATAGTACCGAAATGCTTAAACTATTGGGTCATTTAAAACTCTGTGGTCCATTACTAGTACAGGACACTCCAGGAAGTCAAAAACCACAGATTAAAGCAATGAAGAATTCTTTAAGCAATCATATATCCATTCTTGATTATTTGTTTCTTTGTAATAGGCTTTATTTCATAGAGGAGTTTTAGGTCCCCAGGAACACTAAGTAGTGATTTACCATATGTGCCCTGCTCCCTCACATGCATTGCTTCCTCTGTTCTTAACATCCACCACCACAGAAGTACATTTGTTACAAATGATGACAATACATTGACACATAATTATCATCCAAAGTCCACAGTTACCTTAGAGTTCACTCTTGGTAGGCTACATTCTCTGAGTTTGGACAATTTTATAATGTCCTTTACCCACCATTATAGTATCTTACAGAGTAGGTTCCCTGCCTTAAAAATCCTCTGTGCTCTGTTTATTCATAATATACATCAAATAGACTGTATATTTTTTTCATTTTTGGTAAAAGGTATTAGAAATTTCTCTAAATACTTTAATCAAAGCAGACATGTAGATTGAGGAATTACATATATCTAGCACAGCAGTCTATGAAGCATTGAGGAAATTATTTCTTCTTGTATACTTTAGATTCATTTAAAAATTAAACTATTTTGCCATATTACCTGAAGGATTCCTTCACAATTGAGAGATATGGTGGCTCTATCCCAGACACAAGAATCTATAATTTGGGTTCTTAATGATTACATTCCTTCACTAAGTACTTACAAATCATCTGTTTTAAAGGCCTAAAATCTTATTGAAGGGTGATCATATACATTATTAGTCTATATTTTTGAAAACTGTGTCCATCCATTGAAGAAAAATGATACAAAATCAAGGATGAGCACATGTATTTCCATGCTTTACGACAATTTTCCAGTTGTTTTTGGCAAATACATTTACTTAATACACAAATATTATTAAGCTCCTAACATGAACAAAATGCCAGAGCAGCCATACTCTCAGAAAATCTAGGATCAACTGAGCAGCTTGCTAAACTGTGGAAACTAGACTGAGTACTCTAGGAAAAGGTGTTTCCATGAGTATGGTAGGGTTAACTGATTGAACAGT
This sequence comes from Ceratotherium simum simum, assembly GCF_057802395.1. Classification (NCBI taxonomy): domain Eukaryota; kingdom Metazoa; phylum Chordata; class Mammalia; order Perissodactyla; family Rhinocerotidae; genus Ceratotherium; species Ceratotherium simum. The sequence continues at coordinate 54,860,638 of NC_141907.1, read as the reverse complement.
TGAAATCATTGTTTACATTTGCATTTGTTATTCTTGTAGCTGTAAAGAATAAACAAATGCATGTTTATCTCTTTAGTGGCTTAGCTTTAACAATTGTTTATGATTCAGAATATCCTATGGTGGCATTAAAGATAAAATTCTATTACACTTTTGTCTATATATATGAATAACATTTATAAAAATGATGTGTATATATATATATATATATATACACACACACACACACAAATATAAGTATACAAATTGTATTTTCACACCACAGACACTTTAAACATCTTTGGCTATGTCCTTCCAAGGTCTTTTCAGAAAATTATCTGGTATATTCATCTTACAATATTCTCATATCCTCTACCTTTACTTGTTTTTTTCCCTTCAGGAAGACCTGCAACACTATCTGAGTTAATGAGGAAAACTGAAATGTGGCTCTTTCAAAACTATTGGGATTTTGATTTTCCTTGCCCATTCTTGCCACATTTTGAATTTTTTGGAGGAATCCACTGCAAACCTGCCAACCCCTGCCTCAGGTAACCTATTTCTGTTTGTTTTGCTTAGTTTAATTGGCATTTTCAAAAGAAAATGCATTCTTTATTTAACATATTTGATCACAGTGAGAGAGATTTGGGAAGCTGAGTAAAGAAACTTGCAAAGTAGAAACTTAAATATTTCAATACCACGGCAATTGTCTTAATTTCATTATAATTACAGAATAAATATTACACCTGGAAGATAAAATATTATATCTTTGTGAATAAGGTCAGTTAAATTAAGGCCTCATTACTCAACACATAGGGAAGTATCAGTCATTCATTCAAAGAATATTCTTAGCATAGTGCAGGGATAGTACTGGATATGCAGAGAAATAGTATGGAAACAATTTCCACCCATACACACCTAGCATTCAACTTGGAAAGATATAATATAAACAAGAAATAAAAATTGCATGAAAAGTATTATAATAAGGAAAGACCACGATGCTAGAGAACATCCTGCAGGATCTCAGAGTCATTGATAATTAAGTGAGACCTGAAGGATGTGCAGTGACAGGAGGAAGAGCTGGAGAGAGAGGAAGATGCGAAAGGTAAAGCAGGGAGAGTAATAATGAGAGTTCTCAAGAAGTCTAGGTATAGTCTAGTGGGAAGAGGCTGAGGAAAGAGATGGATAATGCTAGAGAAGTTAGAGACTAATAATTATAAGGATGTTGAAGCATCGAGTAAAGGCATTAGGAAGCCAATCAGAGGAGAAAAGGGAAAGATATGATCAGATATCTTTTTTTAAAAAGCACTCAAGTGCAGTCACTGAATTAGACTGCAGAGGGGAAAGAGGAGACAAGGGGACCATTTAGGAGGTTGTTGCAAGAGTTCAGGCAACAGAAGATGGAAAACTAGAATTTAAGATATGACTATGCCTACTCTTATAATCTCAACCTCCTATTTCCATTCAGTGGAAAAAAAATACTTAGTACATACAAAATGCTTAAAATGTCTCTGGCACATAGTCAGTGATTCAGAGGTAATATTAAGTATTGTCACTATTGTTATTTTTGCTACTATTATGAATATTAATAACTACTGTGTCAGCTTATTTTGATATGATTTCTCATTTAATAAGAATTGTTTTCCAATAGATCAAGATTGAATTTTCTAGCAAAGTCACAGGCAACACATATCTTGTGCAGTACTTAAAAGTAAATGTGTAATTTGGCAATCACATGAGGAAATTGAAAGGCTAAAATTTTTTGTAAGGTTAGAAGCTCTTCATCAGTATTGTAGCATTAAGGGAAGACCATTTTTCAAAAATAAGAAAGTGTACCCAAACACTATTGTCAGCCAAACCCAATGTTTACTTACCTTTGCTACAGCATTTAAACAATTCTTCTCTTGAGATCCAGGGTTGGACATCTGAAGCATAAAAGGAATTTGCTTATTAGAACAAGTGTGTTCTGCCATACACCAAGCCTGTATGATATCTCAGTAAGGATCTCTTGGGGAACATGGTTCTCAACATCATAGCTGCCTGTCAAAATGATCAAAGAGAAAATGAACACTGCATATATATTAAAGACCATAAATTATGCTTATTCAATAAAGACCTAATAATTTCTACCACTTGGATCTGAAAACTGCCCACAGTATAAAATTACAACATAATTCTGTTAGTATGTAGGATGATATTCCTTATAAGAAAAAGAAAGAATCTGTATGTTTTAAGTTGATATCATACCTTTAACAGATAAATAGAAAGCAAGCATCCTTTAACGAGCTATTAAATGATCTATTAAGAGATTCTTTTTGTCTGCCATTTGATTGGCAGCAACGTAACACTTAGATCTTCTTCAAGGGTTAATGCAATATCTCTTTCAATTTAAAATTATTGAGGCTCATATGAAAACTTTCACAAGGGTAAAGCCTGAGGTAACATAAGTAAAATTCTAGTCAATCCAAACCTATTCTTGAAACACGTTCCCTTTTACAGCAAGGGAAAGTGGCCACGTCCGTAGGAGTGAAAAAAGAGGAGGAGAAGAAGATGGACATGGAGAAGGATAAATAGCAGTACAATCATGATAATTAGTAACGGCAGCTGTTGTTACTAAGTTGCAGAAATAAGACTTGAATCCGTCAACGATTATGAAGCTTGTTCTTACTCTCTATTATATAAATTGCTCCCCAAACAACTTGCTTTCCATTAACTATTAGGATCACAGATTATTTCTGTACTTTCCTTTTAATAAATAAGACATTTGACATATTGCATCAAAATTCTGAAAAATGCTTATAGACTGTGACTGCACTATACACTCATGTGAAACTATACGGAGAAAAATAATCAAGATGAGCAGAAAATCATAAAAATTCACACCAAAGATGTACCTGGAGGGAAAGTAGAGCTGAATTTTAATTCCTTTTTGATTCTTTTTCATACTTTTCCAAACATTCTTTCAATGTATTATTTTTTAAGTATGTCAATGAATGAAGAAGATCAGTCCAACTCAGTGACTGGCCTACAAAGAGAGGTTGTATTGCTATAGTTCTATAGGAAATCATCTTCCACAGCATGGTTGAAAAAGGCTATTGGAAGAGAGATAATGAGACAAAACATTGAACACAGGTAAATATAAATGTTGCTACAGGTTACCGGGCTTCCACAGATTACCAGGATGCACAATGTTAGTCATAGGGATGTACAGTGACCTTCATATGAAAGTAATGTCTTCAGAGTGGAATTATACTTTTAAAGAATTCTCTAGACAAGGTAAAGTCTCTAAGGTAAAATTTGAAAATTTATTCCACTTTTCTTTATTTTGTAAAAAACTGCTTTGAGAAAAAGCTTTACAACAATGATTAGGATAAGAAAATATACTATTTATATTGGAAGGATTAAGTCATTATTTTCCAAAGAGAAAAGAACAAATGAATGAATTTAGAACAAGAAAATTACTTTAAAATAGAAAGACCAAAAAAAATTGGATATGTGGTTTTAGCATCATATCCAGGAAACTTTTGGCTCCTCTACATTTGTTTCTTGTTGTTGTTGTTTTTGGTGAAAGAGCACATTGAGCAATGAGGAATTATCTTGCTCAATAATATTTTTTAAAATTGTCAAGGACCTGGGAATAATTCTAAAATAATTCCAGGCAAACACGAATTCACCAGAAACTTTATGCATTTGACCTGAGCCCCTCAAGTGGGTGACCAGATCTCCACTACAGAAAGCCCTGCTGTACCTCTCCCACTGTGGGGCAGGTGCTCCTTGGGGGACTCAGTGAGGTGATGATGAGGGACCCTCACAGCTGGTTACAATAGCACATTCTACTGGGATATCAATTTTGTAATATGAATTCAGACAAAAGGTGTCATACATAAATAAGCCAGAAATATGGTCACTCAAATAAGTAACTAGACAAGTACAATTTTGGATTATAAATAAAGATCTTAGCGTTATTTCATGGAAATTCCAAATAGTAATAGCAGACTCATGAATGATAGTGACTGAACCTCCAGCCTTTAAAGAGTGATTTAGGGAGAGAGCTTAGGAACATCTCATAAAGCTTCAAGTGATGTATAAATTATTACAAAACTGAGAGAAAAAGAAAAATAAAGTCATTCCAATCATAACAAACTTTTTCTTTTTGCTCATAGTCAGAGAAATAAATACTAATGGCTAAACAAAAATAATTCTCCAGAAAACTTGCCTGGAACAAATACTAATGTTTTAGTAGAAATCTAACAGTAAAGAATTAAAGACTAGTTAAGATCCTGCTGTACAGCCCCCTTCCAAGAATCCATATTAGTCCAGGCCTACCTCATTTTCTTCGATTGCTTCATTGCACATTGCAGATATAATCTTTTTTTAATTGAAATAACATTGGGTTACAACATTATAGAAATTTCAAGTGTATGTCATTATGTTATGACTTCTGTATAGACTGCATCGTGTTTATCACCAAGGTCTAGTTGTCATCCATCACTCTACACATGTGCCCCTTTATTCCTTTTGCCTTTCCCCAACTCTTACCCCTCAGGTAACCACCAATCTGTTCTCTGTATCTGTGTGTTTGTTTGTTCATTTATCTTCCACATGCTAATAAAATCATACAGTATTTGGCTTTCTCTGCCTGACTCATTTCATTTAGTGCTAGAAATAATTAATTTTAGTGAGGAAGGCATATTGAAACCTGAGATAAGTTGAAAGCTAGGCCTCTTGCATGAAGAGTTAACCAAGTTGTAAATGCAAAGGAAAAGTTCTTGGAGGAAATTAAAAATGCTACTCCAGTGAACACAAGAATGATAAGAAAGCATAACAGATTTATTGCTGTTATGGGAAAGTTTTAGTAGTCTGGATAGAAAATCAAACCAGCCACAACATTCCTTTACGCCAAAACCTAATCCAGAGCAAGGGTCTGACTTTCTTCAATTCTACGAAGGCTGAGAAAGGTGAGGAAACTGCAGAAGAAAAATTTGAAGCTAGCAGGGGTTGGTTCTTAAGGTTTAAGGAAAGAAGCCATCTCTATAACATAAAAGTCCAAGGTGAAGCAGCAAGTGCTAATGTAGATCCTGCAGCAAGTTATTCAGACCTAGATGAGATAATTAACAAAGTGGCTACATCAAACAACAAATTTTCCATGTAGATGAAATATCTGTATTTTGGAAAAAGATGCCATCTAGGACTTTCATAACTATAAAGGAGAAGTCAATGTCTGGCTTCAAAGCTTTATATTTCCTTTTATATGTTGAAAAGGCAATTTATGTTTTGAATAAATATATTTTGTTGACATTTCATAGGAATTTTTTGACCCCTCACTGAATTGTTAATTTTAATTTACATACACAAGTCTAAATTCTTATTTGTCAAAATTATTTCTAAGTCCTAAGAGAGGATAAGTTTATCTGGGCTCTATGGACCATTCAGAGAGAGGATTGGTTCATTGATGGATTAGAGGTCAATGAATTCTTCTAATTATCCGCAAAAAAAAAATAGGCTGACTCTCTTGTTAGGGGCTAATGTAGCTGGTGACTTTCAGTTGAAGCCAATGCTCATTACTCTTTTGAAAATCCTTGGGCCCTTAAGAATTATGCTAAAGCTACCCTGCCTGTGCCTTATAGATGGAACAACAAAGCCTGGGTAACAACAAATCTGTTTACAACATGGTTTACTGAATATTTTAAGACCACTTTTGAGATCTACTGCTCAGAAACAAGATTCCTTTCAAAATATTACTGCTTGTTGTCAATGCACCTGGTCACCCAAAAGCTGTGAGGGAGATGTACAACAAGATTAATAGTTTTTTTCATGCCTGCTAACACAACATCGCTTCTACAGCCCGTGGAACAAGGAGTTATTTGGATGGGCAAGTCTTACTATTTCAGAAATACATTTTATAAAGCTATAGCTGCCATAGATAGTGATTCCTCTGATGGATCTGGGCAAAGTAAATTGAAAAGTTTCTGCAAAGGATTCACCATTCTAGATGCTATGAACATTTATGATTCATCGGAAGAGCTCAAAATATCAACATTAACAGGAATTTGGAAGAAGTTGATTCCAGCCTTCCTGGATGACTCTGAGGGGTTCAAGACTTCATTGGAGGATGCAACTGGAGGTTTGGTGGAAATAGTAAGAGAACTAAATTGGAAGTGGAGCCAGAAGATATGGCCGAAATGCTGCAATCTGGTAGTAAAACTTTAATGGATAAGGTATTGCTTTTTACGGACAAGCAAAGAAAATGGTTTCTTGAGATGGAATCTACTCCTGATGAAGATGCTGTGAAGATTGCTGAAATGACAACACAGGATTTAGAATATTACGTAAACTTAGTTGATAAATCAGCGGCAGGGTTTGAGAGGATTGACTCCAAATTCGAAAGAAGTTCTACTAGGGGTAAAATGCTATCAAACAGAGAAATGCTACAGAGAAATCATTCGTGAAAGGAAGACTCAATTAATGCAGCAATCCTCACTGTTGTGTTACTTTAGAAAATTCCCACAGCCACCCTAACCTTCATCAACCATCACCGTGATCAGTCAGGGCATCAACTTCGAGTCGAGACTCTCCACTGGCAAACATGTTATGACTTCCTGAAGACTCAGAGGATGGTTAGCAATATTTAGGAATAAAGTACTTTTTAATTAAGGTATGTACATTGTTTTCTAGATATGATGCTATTGTACACTTAATAGGCTACAGTATAGTGTAAACATAACTTTTATATGCTCTCGGAAACTAAAAAAATTTGTGTGACTCCCTTTATTGCAATATTCACTTTATTGCAGTGGTCTGAAACTGAGCCTGCAAGATCTCCAAGGTATGCCTTAATTAACGACATTATAAATACAGAGTCTGGATATAATATTGTCTGATAGCTTTTCCTCCTCAATACTGTGTACTGGCTCTATTTCATTTCTTGCTTGTACACACAATGACACACACACAGACACTCACATATTTGCACAAATATAAATAATAAAGGAAATCAATCTCATACCATTTGTATACCAGCAAAGGAAATGAGGGATTACATCTGTTATAAAGAGCCACTAATGTAAAAGAAATGGAGGTTCCTTACAAAACTAAAAATGAATTACCATTTGGTCCAGCCATTCCTTTTCTGGGCATATATCCAAAAGAATGGATATTAGCATCCACATGACATATTTGCACACCCATCTTCATAGCAGCACTATTGACAAGAGCCAAAACACGGAAGCAAAACAAGTGTCCATAGGCGAATGAATAAAAAAACAAAATGTGGTATTCACATACAATGGAATATTAGCGTTAAAACTGAAGGAAATTCTAACACTTGCTCCCACATGGCTGAACACTAAGAATGTTATGATAAGCGAAATAGGCCACTCACAAAAAGACAAGTACTGTATGATTCCAGTTATATGAGGTATCTAGACTAGTCAAATTCATAGAAACAGAAAGCAGAATGATGGTTGCCAGGGCTGGTGAGGAGGGAAATGGAGAATTATTGTATAATGGATATGTTCCCAGTTTTCCAAGAAGAAAAATTTCCTGAGATCAGTGACGCAACAAAGTGAATAAACTTAACACTACTGAACCATACAGTCAGGATTGGTTAAGGTGGTAAATTTTACGTCATGTGTATTTTACCACAATTAAAAATAAAAAACATGATTTTTTAATGATTTCCCATAATACAAAATTTCCTCTCTATAGTCATTTGTACTAACGCTTTCAACACTGTTTGCTATGCTGTTGTGCTTTTCTGATGGAGCAAATACTGTCTCCACAGGAAATGAAACAGTTTTCCCGAGCTTTGGAGAAAAGGGTATTGCGGTGTTTACTCTGGGGTCAGTGTACGGAACATGACAGAAGAAAGGGCCAATGTGATTGCATCAGCCCTTGCACAGTTTCCACAAGAGGTAAGATGTAGTAGCTCATAATGAGCAACTATTTAATGTGTCTGTCAAATTTTTAAAAGAGTCTGATATTGAAATTTTCTGCATGAAAGAATACTGCACTGTATTATGATATAGATCTAATTTATCTCAGAGATTAGTTTAAAAACCAAAATATACAAGGCAGGTGCTAAAGTAATGTAGATGGTGTCTTTGACTGACAATAACTTTGGCATTAACTTTGTGATCAAAAAGAAATATATTTAAGAGGTGTAGTGTGAAGTATTGGTATTATAATGATATCGTGGGCAGGTACAGACATCACCAAATTCTGCCCTGTCCTTTGCCCTCTCTCCTTGCAGGATTCCTGAGGGCACTCTACACACTACAGATTTACTCAGAAAGTGGTTAAATTTTAACAGTAACATTCAGCAGGGATTGAAAACAGTCTGAAAGTCATCCTGAAGTTTAGGCTTGCCAGGTAATCCAGGCCTCTTTTACTTCCCCTCAATTTTGTAATAGGCCTAGTCAATGTGCTTTTCAGGGCGCTATTCGGAAAAAAGATGGCCAGGGCACACTGCATCCAGTTACTTATCCAGCCATGATGATTTAGAGAAAGAAAAAAACTGGCATGAAAAAGAAGAAAGAGAAAAAACTGCCCTTTGAACTGGGCCCTGCTAAACTCTGAAGCAGGAAAACATAAGCCAAAGGGTGGAGGTGGGTCTAGCCCTTAAGGTGACCCCGTGCTTCATAAAATGTGGTCCTGAAAGGACTCTGGTCTAATCAATCAGATAATACCTCCTCTGGATTGAAGAAGGAGAAAGAAATATAAAAAGGAGTCAACCATAACCAAGCCTAACATAAAAATTTTCAGATGTCCCTTTTCCATACAATACTGTAGTAAATTATTTCTAATATAGAATGTACTTGGAGTCTCTGGGTATTTGTGAACTACTTCGTAGTTTCTTAACTGATATACCTTTCTCCTTATCACCTATGCTAATTTTCTGAGACTCTGAACTTACTTTAACACTTACATAGTAAATAGATGTTAACCACTTGCAAATTAAAATCTGCCTTATGAGGATTGCTTGGAAATTCCAAAATATGTACCTAATTTTGGTCCTACACTTGGAAATGGCTTGGCTATAAGAAACCCTATTAATCAATGCTGTCAATGCATTGTATCACATCATTGACGTGTTAACTGTCAGGTGAATAAAATTTAGCATCATCATGATATTCAATCTTTTCTAATGGCTATACCATTATTTATGATGTGCCACTGGGCTCTTCTTTTCTACTTTTAAAGAAAATACTGGATTCATGTAAAAAATTACCACTTGAAATTTTTCTTGGAAGTAGTGACTAATAACTAGTAATCTAATAGAAGATAAGCACACTTGTTAAGCAGGAATTATGTATTATTATTAACAAATTGTTAAATATCAGAATTATTCAATTCTCACAAATAGCTGCTTACATTGATTTTTAAATCAAACATGTAAATGTAATAAAATAACTTATGAAATAAGAGGTTGTATCTCAACCATTTCCTGTATCATTTAAATAAACAGGTTCATATTAAACCTGGAAAATGAGAGCTAGTATAATAAATATTTAAAAGAAATTAAATATACAGATCATTACTAATTTGTTACTGTTTTTTGCATGAGTTATAATGACTACCTAAAAATTTTTAAATGCTTAAATTGGTCACTGATAGTCCCATTGTCTAACTCCTAAGTGTGAAAGAATACAATTGCATTCACACCTGATTCAGTATAAAAATAAGTACATATAATATGTGTTCCTATCCGTGTTTCATTGGTTCTCATTATCTAACATCTCTTGTCCTCATTTGTCATATGGAAGGGGTTTAACTAAATGACCCTTAATCTATTTAGATTCTATCATGCTTTACTGTAGAAGTTTGACTCTTGGAATAAGGTATTTTCTTTACTGTAACAGGTTAGATGGAGATTTAAAGGCAAGAATCCAGATACCTTAGGGCCAAATCCTCAGGTCTATAAGTAGATCCCCTTGAATGGCCTTCTTGGTAAAACTCCGGAAAACAACACTGAAATGGGAGGAACAGCCAATAAGTGTGATAATAGTTCACCAGGAAAGAAATTTATTGACTATTTATTATTGAAAACATCCAAAATAAAACATAATTTTCTTATATTTATTTCCCAGTCTTAGGGGAAAAGGATAAGATATAAGAGTTGGCATTTTATTATACACAGTCATACTCCTCATGGAATCAAAGTCTCTTTAGTTCACGTGTAATCACCTCTCACACAGCATTTTTCATCACCTTTCTGGGTTGTCCCTCTGTCACCTAATTCTCCCTTTGTTGCTGAAAAAAACCAGGACCTTGTCACCATAGCCAAATCAATGAACACAATGACAAGAGATTGAGGAAAAGAAAGTAATTTTTAATTTTGCTAGTAAAATAAGGTTGTGAGGGGACAGTGCCTCAAAACCCACTGTCTTGCTGAAGTGTTAGTAGCTAGGGTTTTTTAAAGGGGAATCCAATGGAAAGAATGTATTTTCAGACATCCATCCAGTGGGCAATTCCATGAGGGTCCCAGACATTATGGCACCAAGTCAGCTGTTATCTCTACCTATAGTAGAAGGTCCACCATGCCATTGATCAATTTTCCAGTGCCACCCAAAATTGGGCCCTGGGCAGAGGAAGGAAACTGCTGCCAATTAACGATTACAAAGTTTACAAGGTTTTAGATATGGAAGGGGGAGCTGTGGCTTTGCAAGTTGATGCCCTAGCACCATCCTGCATATGGCTGAGATGAGGGAAACTGCAAGTGGTGTCCTTGGTTGTCTGCCTCCGTGATGAATGGTCAATTTTGGCACTAGGAAGCCAAAAAGTTGGGGAAGATTCAGCTTCTTGATATTTTATGGATATCAGTTTCCCTGTAATAAAACTTCAAAGGACTCGTTGTTTCCAAACTTCAGTGTGAGCCCCAGCAGGCCACCTGGGCTTTAACAATTTGTAACCTCCATTTGCCATGTGAAATTCAGGGATAAGAAGGTTAAAAAAAAATGACATTTACATGTGAATGTAACTTAGAGAAGCAGAGAAAGGGGATGAGTGCTTTTGGTTTTAACCCCATATGTGCTGGGTTTAACGTAGAGAAACTGATATCAGGGACAGCATCACCTTTACACCAAGTCTTTCCCCCACTGTGGGGGTGTACCATGTGCCACTGATAAATAGCATCTGCTCTTTTATTACTGGTGACTCTCCATTTTCTATAGGAAAATAATCCACAATCTTTTTCAAAAAGTAATAATACAATTCATGATAAAATGTAGTCTTTCCTTCCACTGATTCTTGTGCCTTCACCATAATGCTTCCTGCTACCTTGACACACTACTTATTAGACTCAGTGACCTCACTACTTCATTAGGAGAATACGTTCTCTCGTGCCCCACCCTTATTTTTTTTTTTTTGCACATACTGTTTTTTTATGCAGAATAATCTCTTACAATTTGTCTCCCTGGCAACTTATATTCATTTTTCAAGTCAAAAGAAACACACCAATCTTCTCTGTAGCCTTCACTTACCTCTCCAGCTGACTGAGGTACTTATTCCTTTGAGAACTGAATGATAAAGATATTTTAATGCAGATTCAAGTGTATACTAATCTCTTATCTAAATACACTGCCTCTTGCATTGCCTTATATTGATGCACTGTCAGATTGTTATCAGACGTAATTAATAACTTGTTGAAATTCAACCAGTCCCAGGTCATCCAAAAACTAAAGCCTTTATAACTTACGGCAGAACCAAGAGCAAGTATGAGGCAATCAACCATGGGATCCCTATGGTGGTCATTCCTTTGCAGATAAACCTAATAACATTGTTCACATGAAGGCCAAGGGAGCAGCTGTTAGACTGGACTTGAACGCAATGTCAAGTACAGATTTGCTCAATGCATTGAAGACAGTCATTAATGACTCTTTGTTAGTATCACAATTTTTTTCAATAGATAATATTAACAGATATGTTCTCTTGTTAACCATGAATATGAGTTTAATCTCATTTTTAAGAAGCTAATTTTGAAATTATTAACAAGATTTAACCATTCTTAAGGTTACTTTTATTTTTAAACACATATTTATTTCAAAGTGCACTTTAACTCCTTTGATTTAATGAGTAAACAGCTAGTGCAACAATTTTAATACAAAAAGCGTTAAGTTCTAAAAGTATTTGTAAAAATCAGATATTTTTAAAATATGGTAGAACCCATAGAAGGAAAGAGTGATGAACTAGAAGAAATATCATAAAATATATCAATTCAGTACCTAAAATTTCTAGAACTACAAATATCTTTTTTCAAAATTGATTTTATTATTATGATTATTTTAATATATTTTATAATTAAATATAATTTACATACCATAAAATTAACCTGATTAAAGTATAAAATTGAAATATATGTAGTATATTTATAGACACATAAAATCATCAACATAATATAAATTTAGGACATAGTCATCACTGTAAAAAGAAACTTGACATGCCTTAGACATCACTTTCCATTCCTCAGTGCCCTAGGAACTGTTAATCAACTTTCTGTCTCTATAGATTAGCCTTTCTGAACATTTCACATAAATGGAATCATATAATAAACAGAATCATGTAATATATGGCCTTTTGCAACTGGCTTCTTTCACATAGTGTAATATTTTTGAGTTTCTTCCCTGTTGCAGCTTTCTATTGCTGAATAATATTCTATGATATGAATATAGCAGATACCGTTTATCCATTCATCATTTCATGGATATTTTGGTTGTTTCCATGTTTGGCTATTATGAAGATTGCTATTATGTTTTTGTATGAACATATGTTTTCATTTGTTTTGGGTAGTTTCTACAAGTGGATACTCGGTCATGTAGTAACTTTCTGATGAACTGCCAAACAGATGTCCAAAGAGGCTGCACCATTTTACACTCCCACCAGCATTGTATGAGGGTTCCAAGTCTCCACATTATTGCGAACACTTGTTATCATCGTCTTTGTAAAGTGGTCTCTTCTTGTGGTCTTGATTAGTATTTCCCACATAGCCAAAGATGTTGAGCATCTATCCTCATGCTTCTTGGCCATTCATCTATCTTACTTGGGGAAATGTCTATTTCAGTACTTCACCAAGTTTTAATTGGGTTATTTGTCTTCTTATTATTGGATTGTAAGAATTTTTTATATACTATAAATACAAATACTTTATCAGATATTTAATTTGCAAATATTTTCTCCCATTCTGGGTGGTTGATTTCTCACTCTCTGATTGGTGTCCTTTCAAACTAAAAACTTTTTAATTTTGATAAAATAAATCTTTAATAGTTAAATTTTTTCATATTCCAAAGAAAAATAACGGTGAATTTGAAGTGCCTAACACATGAACATCAATTCAGTATTTATTACTATTAACAGCAGTATTATTATATTAGAGGATATCACCTAAGAATACTTTAAAAATGTATTAGTAAGAAGAAAACAGTAATACAATTGAATTTAAAACATACTTTTAGGGCCAGCCCAGTGGCGCAGCAGTTAAGTGCACGCGCTCTGCATCAGCTGTCCATAGGTTCCAGGTTCGGATGCGGGGTGAGCACCAACCCACCACTTGTCAAGCCATGCTGTGGCAGTGTCCCATATAAAGTAGAGGAAGATGGGCACCGTGTTAGCCCCGGGCCAATCTTCCACAGCAAAAAGAGGAGGATTGGCATCGGATGTTAGCTCAGGGCTGATATTCCTCAGAAACAAAAAAACAACACTTTTAAAGGAGGCAAGTAAGAAAAGAAAAAGACACAAAGCAAGTTAACAAATAGAAAAGAAAATACAGGGTAATGTAGTAGATGCAAACATAAAGATGTCCATACTGACAGTAAAGCTAAACAGACTAAATTGATTAAACACAAAGATAGTCAGACTAGATTTCAAAAACTATGTATATTGTTTACAAAACATGGTTACATAGAAGTGTACAAGAAGACTGTAAGTACAAAGGAATAAAAAATTCTATTTCAATAGTAACCACAGAAAGATGCTGTACCTATACTAATATCAGATACAGTAGACCAGAAGCACTACTAAAAATAAATACTTCATAATACAAAATAGGCTAATCATTCTAAACAATACAAAGATAAATACTTCATAATACACATAGGCTAATCATTCTAAACAATACAAATTATTCATTGGTGGCATCTACAAATAAATCCTTCAAATAAAGTAAAAGTAGACAAAAAGAAAAAACAAAATATACAAATCTTTAGTCATAATAGGACATTTTTAAAGAATTTTCTCAATAATATAGAAAAAGATGAGAAAATAATGAATTGGTACAAAAAAGATTTGAAGAAAACATTTTAAAAATATAACCTTGAGGGTATTATGCTAAGCGAAATAAGTCAGAGGGAGAAGGCCAAATACCATATGATCTCACTCATAAGTAGAAGATAAAAACAACAACAAACAAACACATAGAGACAGAAATTGGATTGTTGGTTACCAGAGGGGAGGAGGAGAGGGAGGACAGCCAAAGGGATGGTTAGGCACATGTGTGTGGTGATGGATTGTAATTAGCATTTGGGTGGTGAACATGTTGTAGTCAATGCAGAAATAGAAGTACAACGATGTATGCCTGAAATTTATTCAATGTTACATACCAATGTTACTGCAATTTAAAAAAATGTTTAAAATAAATAAATAAATTATAAAAAAAAACCTATCTTATTTACATGACAACGAGGAAAACACATTTTTCAAGAGTATATAGAATTATTAATTAAATTGACTATATGTGCTGTGGCATAAACCAAAATGCAGTAATTGAAAATTTTCATATCATAGGGAGTATATTGTCTGGTGAGACTAGAATTAAGTTAGAAATGATCAAATACAAGATAACTAAAAAACCTCTAAATTTTGAATTTTAAGCAATACATTTCTAAATAATGGACTCAACAAATAAATCATAACCATAAATGCAATTTCTTCCCATAAAATCCACTGCTAGGTATATACGCAACAGAAATGCATGAATATGTAAACCAAAAGACCTACACCAAGCATGTTTATAACTTCACTAGTGGTAATGGTTAATAAAATATTAATAACTCAAACGTCCATCGATCAATAAATGAAGAGATAATCTGTGATATCATCATTCAATAAAATACGATACAGAAAAGTAATTTACCAAGAACTGCTACAGAAAACACAAAAACAAATACATGCTAACATTTCAATTAGTACAAAACAAAAACTAAACGATGATATTTAAAATCAAGATAGTAGGTAATTCGGGAAAGGGAGTAGTGAAAGGGGCCAGGAAAATGGGGTGCTTCTATGTAGCTTGTGGAATCCCATATTGATTTCTGGATAGAGAGGACATTGGTATGTTCATTTCACAACAATTTATTAGCTAATTTTGAAACTTTTGCTTGATGACTTATGATATGTGCATTTTCCTTACGTACCTCATCACTTAAGGAATATTTTACAAAATGTATTCTATTTAGAAATTCTAGGAATCAAATAATAGAAAAGGAATAAAACAAAAAAATCAAAGAAATGCGGGGAATGCTACAACAGCATGGCTTGGAAAAGCCTACATGTGATGTGAATATCTCTACTAATAGGAGGTGGAAGCAAGCCTTGGGGTGTGGCAGGGAAGAGTGCTCCAGGAGAGGGACAAAGGGGACTGAAAGTGCAAAGGTGATGAGGTGAGAACTCTTTAGGCACAGGTGAGTTCTATGAAACATTTAAAGAAGAGTTAATACCTACCCTTCTCAATTTATTCCAAAATAATGAAGAGGAGGGACCAATTCCAAACCATTTTAGGAGGCCAGAATTATCCTGATGCCAAAATCACAAAAAACACCATGAGAAAAGAAAATCATAGGCCCATATCCATGATGACCATAGATGCAAAAATCCTTCAACAAAATATTAGGAAACCAAATTCATCAATATGTTAAAAGAATTAAAAACCATGATCAAGTGGGATTTATTCTAGGAATACAAGTATGGTTCAACATATGCAAATCAATCAATGTGGTACACTAACAAAATGAAGGATAAAAATCATATGATCATCTCAATAGATGCATAAAAAGCATTTGACAAAATTGAACATTTATTTATGATAAAAACTCACAACAACGTGAGTGTAGAGGGAATGTACCTCAACATAATAAAGGCCATGTATGACAAACCCACAGCTAACATCACACCCAATGGTGAAAAGCTAACAGCTTTCCTTCTAAGATCAAGAACAAGATAACAATGCCCACTCCAACCACTTTTATTCAAAATAGGATTGGAAGTCTTAGCCACAGCAATTAGAAAAGAAAATAAATAAAAGGCATCCAAATAGGAAAGGGAGCTGTAAAACTGTCACTATTTTTAGATGGCATGATAATATATATGGAAAACCCTAAAGTTACCACCAAATAGTGAGAAGTAAAAATTAAATTCAGTAAATTTGCAGGTACAAAAGTAATAGAAATTGGTTGCATTTCTATACACTCATAACAAGCTATCAGAAACAGAAATTAAGACAACAATCTCATTTACAACTGCATCAGAAAGAATAAAGTACCTAGAAATAAATCTCACCAAGGAGGTGAAAGACCTGTACCCTGAAAACTACAAGACTGATGAAAGAATTTGAAAGTGACACAAATAAATGGCAAGTTATACCATGGACTGGAAGAATTAACATTGTTAAAATGTTCATACTACCCAGAGCAATCTACAAATTCAATGCACTTCCCATCATAATACCAATGGCATTTTTCAAAGAACTACAACAAAATCCTAAAATTTGTATGAAACCACAAAAGACCCCAAGTGGCAAGAGCCTTCTTGAGAAAGAAGAACGAAGCTAGAGGTATCAAACTCGCTCACTTCAAACTAAACTACAACTGTATAGTAATCAAAACATTATGGTGCTGGCAAGAAAAGAGACACATAGATGAATGGAATAGAATAGAGAATGCAGAAATAAACCCATATTTATATGGCTAATTAATCTATGACAGAGTAGGCAAGATTATATATTGGAGAAAAGATAGTCTCTTCAATAAATGGTGATGGGAAAACTGGACAGCTACATGCAAAAGAATGACACTGGCCCACTATCTTACACCAAACACAAAAATAAACTCAAAATGGATTAGAGATTTGAATTGAGACCTGAAATCATAAAAATCCTAGACGAAAACATAGGTAGTCAGATTTTTGACATTGGTTTTAGCAGTATTTTTTAGACCAGTCTCCTCAGGCAAGGGGAACAAAAGCAAAAATAAACAAATGAGATTACATCCATCTGAAAAGCTTTTGCACAGAAAAGGAAACCATCAACAAAACAAAAAGACAACCCGCTGAATAGGAGAGGATATTTATAAATCACACATCCTATAAGGGGTTAAAACCCAAATTTTATAAAGAATTTACATAAGTTAGTATCAAAAGAACAAACAACTTGATTAAAAAATGGACTGAGGACTTGAATAGACATTTTTGCAAGGAAGACATACAGATGCCCAATGGGCACGTGAAAAGATGCTCAACATTACCAATCATCAGGGAAATGCAAATCAAAACCACAATAAGATAAAACCTCACACCTTTCAGAATGGAAATTATCAAAGAGACAAAAAATAACAAGTTTTGGAGAGACTGTGAAGAAAAGGGAACGCTCCCACACTGTTGGTGTAAATGTAAATTGGGCAGCCAATATGTAAGACAATATGGAGATTCCACAAAAGATTAAAAAATAGAACTGTCATACAATCCAGCAATTTTGCTTCAGGGTATTTATCTGAAGAACACAAAACACTAATTCAAAGAGATATGCAACCCTCTGTTCATTGCAGCATTGTTTACAATAGCCAAGATATGGAAGCAACCTAAGTGTCCATCAATAGATGAATGGATAAAGGTATGGTATGTATATATACAATGGAATATTACTCAGACAATTGCAAAAACATCGATGGACCTAGATAGTATTATGCTAAGTGAAAGAAGTGAGACAAAGAAAATATATGATTTCACTTATATGTAGATTATAAAAGAAAAAAATGAGTAAACAAAACTAAACAGAAACATACTCATATATACAGGAATAAAACTAGTGGATACCAAAGGGAGGAGGCATTGGAGGGTGGGTGAAATAGAGGTATGATTAAGAGGTACAAACTTCCAATTATAAAATACATAAATTATGGGGATGTAATATACAGCATAGAAAAAGTAGTTAATAATATTGTAGTAATTTTGTATGGTAATAGATGTTAACTAGACTTATCATGGTGATCATTTCATACCGTATATGAATATAAAATCACTATGATTTACATCTAAGGTGATATTGTATGTTAATTATTCCTCACTAATAGAAAAGAAATGAAATTATACGAAATAAAAAATACATGACTACGAATGCTTTGACAGTCCTCCCATCATGTCTCCAGCTCTTGAACTTTGGTAGGCCTTGCAGCTGTCTCAATAAAAGAATGCATTGGAAGTGAGGCAACTTAACTTCCGGTCTGGGTTAGAAAAGGCCATATAGTCCATCTCTCTCTCTGCGTCTCTTTCTCTCTGACTCTTTTTCCCTCCCTCTCTCTCTTTCTTTATCCACTCACTTTGGAGCCCTGTGCCATACCGGAAGTACTCAAGAAAAAGAGATCATGTGGTGGAGAGATACATAGACAGGCCCAAGAAGTCTCAGTTGTTTCAGCCCCCCAGCAGTGAGTCTTCTCAAACCAATCACCAGAAGTGTGAGTGAACGACTTTCAGACGATTACAGCCCTAGCCACCATATGACTGTAACCACCTGAGAAACTCTGTGCAAGAACCAACTAGCTGAGCCCAGCCAACACCCAAATTATGAAAGATAATAATAAAGTGAGTGCTATTGTTCTAAGCCCCTACATTTGAGGACAGTTTGTTATGCGGTGAATGGAAACTGAAGCAATATATGCATTTATTTTTTAGTTATAAATTTTTAATAATGTTACAATTAAAATATAGCCAGATAAATGAGAAACTATAAATTTTACATTTTGTAAATCACTGTAACCAAGAAAGAGGAGTCAGAGTAGCATGGCAGTTAAGAGCTTGCTTTCTGGACCCAAATAGCCTGGATTCAAGTCTAGGTAAACTACTACAGAGTTATGTGGGGTTGGGCAAGTTATTTTACCTCCCTATGCCTTACTTCCCCAGTGAAATCGAGATCATAGTAATGGTATTATCTTCATCTTGTTATTTGAATGAATTAATGCAAAACACGGTAAAGTGTTAAAAATATTTCTTCTATTTACTTGCTGTATATAGCAAAATTCAATTTGTGTTAACTATTATCACTACTAAATGAATAGAAACATTTCCACAGTGATTCTAGTGTCTGTATAAATTACCTAATATATGTTTAAAATTCAGCTTGATTCAAATGTACGTGATAAAAATGATAGCAATTCTTATTTTGACTGTGTAGGAATTAAATTTATGGAATAATCCAGTGACTGACAAATTAGGGCTTCTAGTCCAAATCTGGTCAGTCATCTGTTGTTGATGATTTTTGTTTTAAATGAAGTATATCACATAATACAGAATTCACCATTTTAAAGGTGCAATTTAGGGGCATTTAATACATTCACAATGTTGTGCAACATCACCACAATTGGATCCAGAGCATTTTCATCGCTCCAAAAGGAGACCCATTAAACAGTCACTTTCCGCATCTTCCTTTCCGCAGTCTCTGACAACCACTAACATGTTTTCTGTATCCAGGGACTGCGTATTCTGTACATCTAATATAATGGAATGATACAAAAAATAGCCTTTTGTGTCTGGTTTCTTTTATTTAGCATACTTTTAGTATCAATCTGTGTTGTGGCATGTACTATTACTTCATTCGTTTTGACTGTGAATTCTATTCTATTGTATAGACATACCACATTTCTGTTTTTCCATTCATTTGTTGGTGGACATTTGAGTTATTTCCATAAGTAGCCTATTGTGAATGGTGCTGTTATGAAGGATAATGTCAAGCTTTGGTTTGAACACCTGTTTTCAATTCGTTGGGGTGTGTATATGCCTAGAAGTGGAATTGCCTGGTTATGGTAATTGTATGTTTAACCAATTGAGGAACTGCTAGACTGTCTTCCACAGCTGTTGTACCATTTTATATTTTCAGCACCAATTCATGAGGTTCTAGTTTCTCTGCATCTTTCTCAAAACTTTTTTTCTTCTATTTTTTTAATTATAGCCAACCTAGTGGTTACAAAGTGATATCTCGTTTTGGTTTTGACCTACATGTCTCTAATGTCTAATGATGTTAATCACCTTTTCATTTGCTTATTGACAACTGGTATATCTTCCTTGGAGAAATGTCTATTAGGAACCTTTGCCCATCTTTATAATTGGGTTGTTTGTCTTTTTTGTTGTTGAGTTGTAAGAGTTCCTTGTATATCTCTGATATAATTGCCTTATCACATGCATGATTTGCAAATATATTTTCAAATTCTGTGTGTTGTCTTCACCTTCTTGATGATGTTCTTTGATGTACAAAAGTTTTTAAGTTTAATGAGGCAAAATTATCTATTTCTAATTTGGTTGCTTCTGCTTTTGTGTCATGTTAAAGAAACCATTGTCAAATTCAAAGTCAAGAAGATTTACTTTTGTATTTTCTTCTAAGAGTTTTATGATTCTACCTTACATTTAGTTTTTTGATCCATATTGAGTTAATTTTGTATGTAATGTGAGATAAGAATCCAACTTCATTATTTAGCATATGGGTATCCAATTTTTCCCCACCATTTGTTTAAAAGGCAGTTCTTTCTCCATTGAATTGCTTTGGAATCCTTGTCAAAAATCAGTTGACTGTAAGATGAAGATATATTTGTGAATTCTCACATCTATTTTATTGATCTGTATATCTATCCCCTGCCAGGACCACATAGTCTTGATTACTGTGAATTTGTATTACCTTTTGAAACCAGGAAGTGTGAGTGCAATGACTTGGTTCTTCTTTTTCAAGATTGCTTTGGCAATTCATGGCCTCTTTGCAATTCCATATGAATATGAGTATCAATTTTTTCACTAAGAAAAAAAGGCCGTTGAAATCTTGATAAGGTAGCATTGAATGTATAGATCGCTTCAGGGGTTATTGCTGTCTTTACAATATTAAGTCTTCCAGTCTGTGAATATGGGATGTCTTTCCTTTTACTTGTCTTCTTTAATTGCTTTCAGCAATATTTTGTAGTTTTACTATCCAAGACTTGCCCCTCCATGGTTAAATTCATTACTAAATATTTTATTCTTTTAAATGCTTTTGCAAATGGATTATTTTCTTTTCAGATTTTTTCATTGCCATATAGAGAAATACAACTGACCTGTGTGTTGACATTGTATCCTGAAGCTTTTTTGAATTTGCTTGTTAGCTCTAATGATTTTTCTGTGAATTCTTTAAGATTTTCTATATATAAAATCATACAATATGTGAACAGAAATAGTTTTACTTCTTCTTTTCCAATCTGGATGACTTTTTTTGTTTTGTTTTGTTTATTGCAGTAACATTGGTTTATAACATTGTATAAGTTTCAAGTGTACATCATTATACTTCTATTTCTACATAGATTACATCATATTCACCACCCAAATACTAACTACAACCCATCACCACACATTTGAGCCGAATTATCCCTTTCACCCTCCTCCCTCCCCCCTTCCCCTCTGGTAACCACCAATCCAATCTCTGTCTCTATGTGTTTGTTTGTTGTTGTTATTATCCACTACTTAATGAGGGATGACTTTTATTTTCTCTCTTGTCCTTTTGCTCTGGCTAGAACTTCCAGTCCAGTGTAAAGTAGAATTGATGAAGGCAGGTATCTTTGTTTTGTTCTTGATCTTAAGGATAATGCTTTCAGTCTTTCATCATGAAGTATGATGTTAGCGATGGGCTTTTATAGATGCCCTTTATCATGTTAGGAAATGAAGGTGTTGGATTTTCTTAAATGTTTTTATGTGTTTATTTAGATGATCGTTTGCTTTTTTCTTTTCCTTCTATTATGTGATTTACATTGATTGATTCTTGTATGTGGAACCACCCTTGCGTTTCTGGGAAAAATCCTACTTGAAAATGCTATATAATTTTTTTATGTGCTACTGGATTCAGTTGGCAGGTACTTTGTTGAGAATTTTTACATCTATATTCATAAGGGATATTAACATGTAGATTTCCTTGTGATGTTTTTCTGGATTTGGTTTGCAGGACAACTCATAAAATGAGTTGGGAAGTTTTAGAGAACACTCTCTTTTCATATTTTTGGAAGAGTTTTAGAAGATTGGTGTTATTCTTCTTTGACTATGTGGTACAATTTACCACTGAAATCATCTGGTCCTGAGTTTTTCTTTGCTGGGAGGTTTTTGATTATTGATTCAATCGCTTACTTGTTAAAGGTATGTTGCAAGTACCTACTTTCGATCAGTTTAAATATTTTCTTTTAGAAATTTTTCTATTTTATCTAGGTTATCTAATTTGTTAACATAAAATTGTTAAAAATATTCTCTTAAATTTTTTTTGTAGGATCAGTAATGTCTCCATTTTCATTACTAATTTTAGTTATTTGCATTTTCTCTCTTTTTTGCAACTAAAGTTCTTTTATCTTACTTTTTTATTTTTTATTGAAGTATAGTTGACATACAATATTATATTTGTTTCACGTGTACAACATTGTGATACGACATTTATATATATTATGATCTAATCACCATGATATCTCATTACCACCTATCACCATACAAAGTTATTACAATATTATTGAGTATATTCTCTATGCTGTACATTACATCTCAGTGACTTGTTTATTTTATAACTGGAAGTTTGTACTTCTTAATTCTCTTCACCTATTTCGCTCATCCTCCTCCTCCCTTCCTTCTGGCAATTTTCCAGTTTGTTCTCTATATCTATGAGTCAATTTCTGTTTTGTTTTGCTTGTACATTTGTTTTGTTTTTAGATTTCACATATAAGTTAAATCATATGTTGTCTTTCTCTTACTAGTTTCTCATAGCATAATACCTCTAGATCCATTCATGTTTTCCAGAATGGCAAGATTTCCTTCTTTTTTATGTCTGAGTCACATTCCATTGTATATAAATATACCACATCTTCTTTATCCATTTGTCTATCAGTGAACATTTAGGTTGTTTCCATACCTTGACTATTGTAATTAATGCTACAATGAATATAAGGTGCAAATATCTTTTCAAGTTAGTGTTTTTGTTATCGTTAGATAAATACCCAGAAGTAGAATTGAGGCATCATGTGTTATTTCTATATTTTACTTTGTAAAAAATCTCTGCACTGTTTTCCATAGTCGTTGTACCAATTTATATTCCCACCAATGCTGCTGGAGGGTTCCCTATTCTTCGCATCCTCACCAACACTTGTTGTTTCTTTTCTTTTTGATGATCGCCATTCTGACAGGTGTGGTATTCCAAAAGTATTTTTTTTTATTTTTTTGTTTATTGTGGTAACATTGGTTTATAACATTGTATAAATTTCGGGTATACATCATTATACTTCTATTTCTGCATGGATTACATCACATTCTCATGTTCACCACCCAAATACTAATTGCAATCCATCACCACACACATTTGCCTAATTATCCCTTTCGCCCTCCTCCCTACTCCCTTTCCCTCTGGTAACAACCAACCCAATGTCTGTCTCTGTGTGTTTGTTTGTTGTGTTATTATCTCCTACTTAATGAGTGAGATCATATGGTATTTGACCTTCTCCCTCTGACTTATTTCACTTAGCATAATACCCTCAATGTCCATCCATGTTGTCACAAATGGCTGGATTTCATCGTTCCTTATGGCCGAGTAGTATTCCATTGTGTATATATACCACGTCTTCTTTATCCATTTGCCCCTTAATGGGTGCTTAGGTTGCTTCCAAGTCTTGGCTATTGTGAATAATGCTGCAATGAACATAGGGGTGCATGTATCTTTACGCATTGGTGTTTTCACGTTCTTTGGATAAATATGCAGCAGTTGAATAGCTGGATCATATGGTACTTCTATCCTTAATTTTTTGAGGAATCTCCATACTGTTTTCCATAGTGGCTGCACCAGTTTGCACTCCCACAAGCACTGTATGAGAGTTCTCATTTCTCCACATCCTCTCCAACACTTGTTGTTTCCTGTCTTGTTAATTATAGCCATTCTGACGGGTGTAAGGTGATATCTCATTGTAGTTTTGATTTGCGTTTCCCTGGTGATTAGTGATGTTGACCATCTTTTCATGTGTCTGTTGGTGGTCTGTATGTCTTCTTTGGAAAAATGTCTCATCAGGTCTTCTGCACACTTTTTAATCAGATTGTTTGTTTATTTGTTATTGAGTTTTATGTGTTCCTTATAAATGTGAGATATTAACCGTTTCTTGAATATATCATTGCAAATATCTTTTCCCATTCAGTAGTTGTCTTTTTGTTTAAAGTTTCTTCTGCTGTACAAAGCTTTTTAATTTGATGTATTCCTATTTGCTTATTTTTGCTTTTGTTGGCCTTGCCTCAGAAGACAGATGCAAAAAAATATTACTAACACCAATGTCAAAGAGCTGACTGCCTATGTTTTCTTCCACAAAAAGTTTATGGTTTAAGCTTAAGTCTTTAAGCTATTTTGAGTTTATTTTTGTATATGGTATAAGCTAGTGGTCCAGTTTTATTCTTTTGCATGTAGCTGTCTAGTTTTTCCAACATCATTTATTGAGGAGACTGTCTTTTCCTTATTTATCATAGATTCCTTCTTTATCATAGATTATCTGACCATATAAGCATGGGTTTATTTATGGGCCCTCTACTCTCTTTCATTGATACATGGTCTATTCAGATTTTCTGTTTCTTCTTGATTAAATCTTGGAAGACTGTATGTTTCTAGGAATATATCCATTTCCTTTAAGTTGTCAATTTGTTGGCATATAAGTGTTTCTAGTAGTCTCTTATGATTCTTACTATTTCATTGGTATCAGTTGTAACTTCTCTTTCATGTCTGATTTTATTCATTTTGGTCCTAGCTTTTATTTTTACGAA
Organism: Ceratotherium simum simum; assembly: GCF_057802395.1. Taxonomy (NCBI): domain Eukaryota; kingdom Metazoa; phylum Chordata; class Mammalia; order Perissodactyla; family Rhinocerotidae; genus Ceratotherium; species Ceratotherium simum. Next base: position 54,835,633 of record NC_141907.1, on the reverse strand, counting down.
TCTAGCTAAAAGTTTTCAATTTGGTCTTTTAAAAGGACCAGCTGTTAGTTTCATGGATGGTTTCTATTTTTTTTTTAGTCTCTGTTTGATTTCTTGCTTTTGTAATTTTATTTTTTCATTAAAAAATGTCTGCTCCTACATTTTTCACAGGGATGTGCAGTTGTGAAACAACATGTAGCTTAGGGACATTTTAAGGGACAGGATGGTGGTTTTCTAAGGCATGCAGGAGGAGAAATCGTATAAATGTCTTTCTTGACTCATCTGACACATTCTCCTCAGCTTAGTACAGAAGCCAGGGTTGCTGTTGGGATTCACTTAGAGTATTTCCCCAAATGGTGATTATTTCAACAGGGGTGATAGCATGCTCACTTTTTGGCCTTTTTTTGCTCAGTACCAAGGACAAAGCCACTCTTAGCTAAATCCCTCCCACTGACTGCACTATAACACTCTGGGAGCCCAAGAAGGAGTGGGCCAAATTATAAGCTTCCATATATCTTGTAGACAGGTATGCTTTGTCAATATCTCCCTCTCTTTCTCACTGATGTGAAGGGTGCCAAGGAGGAAGCTTAGGGCTACAGCTAAGACCCTCCTCTAGAGATGCACTCCCTTCTCCTCAGGCACAGTTTTCAGGTTAGAAGTCTGACACCCAAGTTCCTTTTCTAAACTCTCAGAAGCAGTGACATCCAGGGATCAGAACCACATTTTTATTTTGCAGAAGATTGGCCCTGTGCTAACATCTGTTGCCAATCTTCCTCTTTCTTTTTCTTTTTTCTCCCCAAAGCCCCAGTACATAGTTGTGTATCACAGTTGTAGAGTTTTATCTCTTCTATGTGGGATGCCGCCTCAGCATGGCTTGATGAGTGGTAAGTGGGTCTGTGCCCAGGATCCGAACCAGCAAATGCCAGGCTGCCAAAGCAGAATGCATGAACTTAACCATTACGCTACTGGACCAGCCCCGAGAACCACATTCTTATTTCCTCTCTTTGAAGAGATGGAAGAGAAAACTTGAGCTTTCCTCCAAGAAGGTATTAAAGACCACTACAACACCATTTCTAAAATGCAGCTTTCCAGACTCCCATTCCCCTTAAAAATATTATCATATAATTTTAAAAGGCAAGATTTTAATATCTTGTTTCATTTATTTTTGCTCTGATCTTTACTGTTTCCTTCTCTCTACTAACTTTGGGCTTTGTTTGTTCTTCTTTTCTAGTTCCTTAAGATATAAGGCTAGATATTTTTCCTTGAAGTTCTTTCCTATTTCTTGAGGTAGGCGTGTATCACTATGAAAATCCCTCTTAGAACTGCTGGTGCTGTGTCCCATAGATTTTGAAAGGTATGTTTCTGTTTTCATTATCGCTAGGTGCGTTTTGATTTCCTCTTTGATTTCTTCATTGACCTGCTGATTGTTTAGTAGCATATTGTTTAGTCTCTAGGTTTTTCTATTTTTCCCCAGTTTTCTTCTTGTACTTGATTTCTAGTTTCATACCATTGTGGTCAGAAAAGATGCTTGATATCATTTCAATCCTCTTAAACTGATTGAGACTTGTTTTGTGACCTAACACATAATCTGTCCTGAGGAATATTTCATGTGCACTTGAAAAGAATGTGTATTCTGCTGTTTATGGATGGAATGTTCTATATATATCTACCACATCCATGTGTTCTAATGTGTCATTTAAGGCCAATGTTTCCTTATTGATTTTCTATCAGGATAATCTCTCCATTGATGCAAATGGGGTGTTAAACTCTTCTACTATTACCGTATTACTATAAATTTCTAACTATATGTCTGTTAATATTTGCTTTATGTATTTAGGTGTTCCTATGTTGGGTGTGTATATAATTACAAGTGTTATATCCTCTTGTTGGATTGATATCTTTATCATTATAAACCCTTCTTTGTCTCTTGTTACAGTCTTTGTTTTAAAATCTATTTTGTCTGATATAAATATTGCTACCCTAGCTTTCTTTTCGTGTCCACTTGCATGGAATATCTTTTTCCTTTCCTACACTTTCAGTCTGTATGTCTTTAGACGTAAAGTGATCCCTTGTATGTAGGTAAAGATGGGTCTTGTTTTTTTATCCACTCAGCTACCTTATAACTTTTGATTGGAGCACTTAGTCTATTTACATTTAAAGTAATTATTGACAAGTATGTACTTATTGCCATTTTGTTCATTGTTTTCTGGTTGTTTTGTAGTTCTCTGTTCCATTTTTCTCTTGCTCTCTTCCCGTGTAATTTGATGACTTTCTTTAAAGTTATGTTTGAATTCCTTTCTCTTTATTTTTTGTGCTTCTATTATATCGTTGTTGTTTGTGGTTACCATGAGGTTCATACAGATCAACCTATGTATACAGTAATCTATTTTAAGTATGGGCTTAAGTTTGAATGCTTTCTAAAAACACTACATTTTTATTCACCCTCCCATATTTTCTGTTTTTGATGTCATATTTTACATCTTTTTATTTTGTGTATCCCTTAAGTAATTATTATAGACATAGTTGATTTTACTACTTTGTCTCCTAACCTTCATGTCAGCTTTATAAGTTGTTGATCCAGTACCTTTACTATGTTTGCCTTTACCTGTGAGATATTTTTTCTTTCGTAATTTTCTTATTTCTAGTTATGGCCTTTTCTTTTCCACTTAAAAAAAATCCCTTTACCATTTCTTGTAAGGCTTCTTAGTGGTGATGATCTCCTTTCGCTTTTGCTTGTCTGGAAATTTCTTTATCTCTCATTCAATTCTGAATGAATTGATAACCTTGCCAAGTATAGTATTCACGGTTGTCATTTTTTTCTTTTCAACACTTTGAATATATCACACCACTACCTTATAGCATGTAAAGTTTCTGCTGAAAAATCAACTCATGGTCTTTTGGGGGTTTCTTTGGACATAACTATTTGCTTTATTCTTGCTTCTTTTAATATTCTCTCTTTATCTTTACTTTTTGACAGATTCTTTATAATGTTTCTTGGTATAGACCTCTTTGGGTTCTTCTTGTTTGGGACTCTCCATGCTTCCTGAACCTGGATGTCTGTGTCCTGCCTCATGTTAGGGGAGTTTTCAGCTATTATTTTTTCAAGTATGTTTTCTGCCCCCTTCTCTCTCTCTTCTTCTTCTGGGACACCTATCATGTGAATGTTAGTACACTAGATGTTCAGAAGATCACTTAAACTATCCTGATTTTTAAAAATTCCTTTTCCTTTTTACTGTTCTGATTGGGTGATTTCCACCACCCTGTCTTCCACATCACTGATCCATTCTTCTGTATCTTCTAATCTCTGTTGATTCCTCTAGAGTATTTTTCATTTCAGTTATTATATTCTTCAGCTCTGATTCATACTTTCTTATATTCTCTGTGCCTTTGTTGAGGGTCTCATGGAGTTCATCCATTCCTCTCTCAAGTTCAGTAAGCATCTAAATGACTAGTACTTTGAACTATTTATCAGGTAGATTGTTTATATCAGTTTCATTTAGTTCTTCTTCTCAGGTTCTTGTCTTATTCTTTCATTTGAAGAATATTCCTTTGTCTCTTCATTTTGTCTAATTCTCTGCATTTGTTTCTGTATATAGACAGAATAGCTACACCTCCCAGTTTTGAAGGAGTGGCCTTCTGCAGAAGATGTCCTTTGGGGCCATCTAGTGCAATCCCCACCGGCCACCAGAGCCAGGTGCTCAAGGATTGTCCATTGTGTGGGCTACATGAGCCCTCCTGTTGTGACAGAGCCACAACTGCTGCTGGTGTACTTGTGGCACAGGTAGACCCCTGGCCCAGTGGCTGTGAGGCCCAGCTATGACTGTTATGGGCATGCTAGTAGGCAGAGTTATTGTCCAGCTAGCTGCAAGGTAAAGCCAAGGTGGGGGAATGGTGGGGCTCTCCACACCAGCAGGTTAGAGGAAGCACACCAAAATGGCACCTTCAGGGCCTGCATTACCACAGCAGAATGAGATCACAAAAATGGCTGCCACCAGTGTCTCAGCCTCTGCTACCTCCTGTTTCTCCAGTTGGCACTACAAGATTAGTAAGTGGGTCTCCCTCAGCTGTGGTCTATGCACTTTTCATCTGGTGTTTTTCTATTGGGTCTGGGTCTGGTGAATCTGCATATGAGCCCTTTAAGAGTGAGTTTTCCTCTCCTTACAGTTCCATAGCTTTCCTGATGTATTCCTCATTGGTTTACAAAGCCAGGTGTTTTGGGGACTCATCTCCTTGTTCAGGATCTTATGGTTGGGGTGCCTGATGTAGGGCTTGAATCCCTCAGTCTACAGAGAAAAGCTTCATAAGTTTGAGATCCCTCGTGACCATAAAATGCCACAGCTAAGGTGTGATTTTTTTCCTTAACAGGACCATATCTCTGCCTTTCCAGCCCTTCTCAGTGCTGTCCCTTGTTGTGGAGGCTCTGTTCACGCAGTTTCCAGGTCCCTTTCAGAGGGAATTAACCCATATGCAGGGAAGATTTCTTGTGTCAGAGGGAGGAGGTAAGCTCAGGATCTTCTGATGCCACCATCTTCTCTCTGCCATTTGTACTTTGTTTCTTCCTGAGTCTAGCTAAAGTTTCGTCAATAATGTTGATCTTTTAAAACAATCAATTTTTGGTTTTGTTGATTGTCTCTCTTGTTTTTCTATTCTCCATTTCATTAAACTCCATTCTAATCATTGTTATTTCCTTCTGGCTGATAGCTATGGGTTAGTTTTTTGTTCATTCTCTTGTTTCTTAAGGTACAATTTAAGTTACTTGCTTGATTTTTTTTCCTTTTTTATGCAGACCATTGCAAGTAAAAAGTCTCTCTCAGCACTGTTTTTGCTGGATCCCATAGTGTGGTATGTAAAGTTTTCCTTTACATTTTTCTCAAAGTGTTTTATAATTTGCCTTGTAGTTTTCCTGTCACATATTGGAGGATTAAGAGTATATTTTTTAGATTCGGTACACATTGGTGCTATAGGAGTCTCTAAACTCGCCGTCTCCCATAGACACACTGAATCAACACCAAGGCATAAATTAAATCCCTCTGAAAGAAATCCAAGAACTACCTGAGTGGCTGCGACACATTAGGCAAACAAAAATACACCTACATCTAAATTGGTAGGAAAAGTTAAGACACACTCTTGCCATAAACCTCCTGCATGGCATGGCACTATACAAATGGGAGGGAACTCAAAACTTCCATCTGCTTCCTAAGAAGCAAAGAGTTTGAACCCAACATCTAGCACAAAAACTTTTACAACTACCATCTGAGGGAATGGCCCCCAAACCACAGAGCTCTAAGTGACAAGGGGGCTTGTGTCCATGAGGCCCACAAGACTGCAGTAAACAAAGAAACAGTTCTTAACTGGCTCACAATGACTTATTGTGGCTATCTCCCAAGTGTTCCATGCAGAGAGAGCAGAAAGAAACATCCATCTCTAAGTTTTTCCCCAAATGTGGATTATTTGTGTATTTCAAAAGCTGCTGCTTTTGAAAAGGCTTCTAGATTAGCACAAATATAGGGGCTGATTGTATCCTCCTGGAGACCAGGGAGTGCAGTGGGTGCCATATCCATGTTATCCATCCTGCCTGCTCAATGTCACTGGTGTCTCCTGGAAGAAATTTCTCTACACCTCTGTAGCCCTGGCTTTTGTACTTGCTGCCTAGAAGATGCACCCATTGATTCTTTGGCCATGGTGGTGAACAGAACCTGAAATCACATTTCCCACAGGTCTGCATCAAACAAAGAAACAATTATTGATGGGCTATCTCTCCAGGGCTCAGCTTAGAGCAACCAGGCAAAACCACCCATCTCCCACTCTGTCCATTAAGGAGGCCTACTACACACTTTAAGAGCTGATACCTGAGGGTGTGGCTTCAAATCAGCCTGCATGTAGTGCTGAAATCCTTCCTTTTGAGATAGTCACGGGTCTTGGCACACCCTCAACTACTGGGATCCAGTAGGAAAAAAGAAAAACACAAAAATAACGAAGAACTCAAGCCAGGCTAAATAATAAAGTTCATATCTGACATAAGACATTCAAGACTCGGAAAGGTGGCTGTTTTAACAAGTGCATGGAAACCAACACAGAGAGTCAATGAAAATAAAAAAGCAGAGGAATATATTCTAAACAAAAGACCAAAATAATACTCTTTAAATAGAGCTTAATGAAATGGAGATTATTTGAACCCTAATGAGATCAAATAATAGTCATAAATATGCGAACAAAAGGTCAGAAGAACAATGCATGAACAAATGAGAATTTCAATAAAGAGATAGAAAATAAAAGAAAGTACCAAACAGAAATCACAGAGCTGAAAAATGCAATAATTAAACTGAAAAATTCAATTGAGGGGTTCAAGATAAGTCTAGATCAATGAATAGTCAGAATCAATGAATTCAAAGACAGGGCAGTGAAATTCATTCAATCAGAGTAGTAAAAATAAAAAAGAAGGTGAAGATAAACTAAAGGGTTTTATGGGACAACAACAAACAGACCAATATTTGCCTTACATGGTTCCCAGATGAGTAGACAGAGAGAAAGAAGCAGAAAGTTATTCAAAGAAATAATGGCTGGAAACTTCCTAACCTAGGGAAAGATAAAAACATCTACATCCAGGAATCCCAGGGAGATGCAAGTAAGATGAATCCAATAAGACCCACACCAAGACACATTATACTTAAGTAGTCAAAAGTTAAACACAATGGGAGAATCTTAAAAGCATCAAGACAAAAACAACTTGTTACGTACAAAGGAATCCCATTAGATTACAAGCAGATTTTACAGCAGAAATTTCGCAAGCCAGAAGGGATTGCACTATATATTCAAAGTACTGAAAGAAAAAAGAACTGCCAACCAAGAATAAACTCCTTGGCAGGGTTGTCCTTCAGAACTGAAGGAGAGATATTAAATTCTCCCTACAATGGATGCTGAAGGAGTTCATCAAGCCTAGACAAGCCTCATAGGAAATATTAAAGGAAGTTCTTCACACTGAAAAAAAAGGATGCCAATTAATAACAAACAGAAGAAGATATAAAAGTATAAATCTCAATGGTAAAGGTAAGTATGTAGATAAATTCATAATACTCTAATGTAATGGTAGTAGGTAAATCACTTATAAATCTAGTTTTGAGAGAAGTCAAGATGGAGGCATAAACAGACTCTGACTCACCTCCTCCCACGGACACAGCCAATTTACAACTACTCGTGGGAAAATTACCCCAGAGAAGGAACTGAAAACTGGATAAGAGGAACTCTCCCACCGTGGAGAGACTGGGTCTGCTTCGGGAGGTCGGAGTGCGCACACGGGGCAGGACTGTGTTGACTGTGTGTGGACCTGTGGGCAGCAGGGCTTGTCAGCTGCAGAAGACTTGTGCTTCTCAAAGACCCACATAGGGGGTTTGCTCCACCTTCCAAAGCTTGAAACATTTGGGTGATCCTGTGCCTGAGGCCAGCCCCACCCAGCTGCAATCCTCAGAGAGCTGACAAGAGACCTAAAGGCTGGAGGCTTATAGCATTTGTAAGGCCCTGAGCCTAAAAAACTGCCACGCTGGGGGCCTACTCACTTAAAAGAAATACTGCAACACAAATGTGGTATTGGAACTTGCAGCCAACTGTGCTGGGGCTCCACACACCTGATAAAGAGACTGAAGGGCCCACAACAACTACAAGCAGCTGAGCATTACAACAGCTGGCCAGGAGCATAACTCAGCCTCCCTGGGCGCCTACAGGAAGAGCAAACAGGCCACAATAGAAGGACACATGTAGCCCACATAGGGGTCACCCATGGAACATTGAAAACTGAGGGAAGCACACTGCAGGCTGCCTAAGGTATCACTTACATAAGGTCACCTATCCAAGAACAGGAGATGTAGCTGACCTACCTAATACGTAGACACAAGCACAGGGAAAGAGGCAAAATGAGGAGGCAAAGGAATACATTCCAAGTAAGGGAAGAGGACAAAACCCCAGAAAAGGAACTAAGTGAAACAGAAATGAGCAACCTACCCATTGCAGCACAGTTGGCTGCAATGACAGAGAGTTCAAACTAAGAGTGTTAAGGATGCTCACGGATCTAGGGAGAAGAATAGACGAACTCAGTGAGAATGTCAACAAAGAAATGGAAGATATAAAAAAGAACCAATCAGAAATGAAGATTACAATACTGGAAATGAAAAATTCACTAGAGGGACTCAAAAGCAGAGTAGAGGATACAGAAGAACGGATCTGTGAGCTGGACAAAAAACTGGAAGAAATTACCCAAGCTGAACAGGTAAAAGAGAAAAGAATTAAAAAGAGTGAGGACAGTCTAAGGGACCTCTGGGACAACATCAAGTGCACTAACATCCGTGTTATAGATGTCCCAGAAGGAGAAGAGCGAGACAAAGGGGCAGAGAATCTATTTGAAGAAATAATAGAAGAAAACTTCTCTAACCTAAGGAAGGAAACAGATATCCAGGTACAGGAAGCACAGAGAGCCCCAAACAAGATAAACCCAAAGAGGCCCACACAAAGACACATCATAATCAAAATGTCCAGAATTAAAGATAAAGAGAGAATCCTAAAAGCCACAAGAGAAGGTCAAGTTACATACAAAGGAAACCCCATAAGACTATTAGCTGACTTCTCAGCAGAAATCTTACAGGCTAGAAGAGAGTGGCACGATATATTTAAAGTGTTAAAAGGAAAAAACTTACAGCCAAGAATACTCTACCCAGCAAGGTTATCATTCAAAATGGAAGGAGAGATCAAAAATTTCCCAGATAAGCAAAAATTAAAGGAGTTTGTCACTAATAAACCAGTGCTACAAGAAATGTTAAAGGGACTGATTTAAGGGGAAAAGAGAAGACCACAAATAGGAAAAATTATCTATTTCCATGATAAGAACATAATGGATACAAATGCAGAAAACAGAGGTTAGATATGATATCAAAAACATAAAAGGAGGGAAGAGGGGAGTTAAAGAGTAGAGCGTTCAGACAGAGGTCAAATTAAAGAGACCATCAATTCTGTATAGAAGAAAGGAAGGAACAGAGAAGGACTGCTAAAACACTGAGAAAAAAAAAGTGAAAAAATGGCAGTAAGTACATACTTATCAGTAGCTACTTTAAACGTCAATGGACTAAATGCTCCAAATTAAAGGCATAGGGTGGCTGACTGGATAAAAAAACAAGTCCCATATATATGCTGCATACAAGAGATGACACACTTCAGACTTAAAGACACTCACAAACTGAAAATGAAGGGATGGAAAAAGATACCCCACGCAAATGGAAATGAAAAGAAAGCCGGGGTAGCAATACTCATATCAGACAAAATAGACTTTAAAACAAAAACTGTAAAAAGAGACAAAGAAGGACATTACATAATGATCAAGGGAACAATCCAACAAGAGGATATAACACTTGTAAATATCTATGCACCCAATGTAGGTGCACCTAAATATATAAAGCAGTTATTAACAGACATCAAAAGAGAAATAGACAGTAACACAATAATAGTAGGGGACTTTAACACTCCACTTACACCAACGGATAGATCATCCAAACAGAAGATCAATAAGGAAACATTGGCCTTAAATGACACACTAGAACAGATGGACCTAGTAGATATATACAGAGTGTTCCATCCAAAAACGGAAGAATATACGTTCTTTTCAAATGCACATGGAACATTCTCCAAGATTGATCACATATTAGGCCACAAAACAAGCCTCCATAAATTTAAGAAGATTGAAATAATACCAAGCATCTCTTCTGACCACAATGGTATGAAACTGGAAATCAACTATAGGAAGAAAATCAGAAAAGCCACAAATACGTGGAGATTAAACAAAATGTTATTGAACAACGACTGGGTCAATGAAGAAATCAAAGAAGAAATCAAAAAATACCTGGAGACAAATGAAAATGAAAATCTGACATGCCAGAATTTATGAGATACAGCAAAATGGTTCTGAGAGGGAAGTGTATAGCAATACAGGCCTACCTCAACAAACAAGAAAAATCTCAAATAAACAATCTAACAATGCACCTAAAGGAACTGGAAAAAGAAGAAAAAACAAAGCCCAAAATCAGTAGAAGAAGGGAAATCATAAAAATCAGAGCAGAAATAAATGAGATAGACACTAAAAAAAAATAGAAAAAATTAATAAAACCAAGAGCTGGGTCTTTGAAAAGATAAACAAAAGTGACAAACCTTTAGCTAGACTCACCAAGAAAAAAAGAGAGAAGGCACAAATAAGTAAAATCAGAAATGAAAGAGGAGAAGTCACAACAGACACTTCACAAATACAAAAGATTATAAGAGAATACTATGAAAAGCTATATGCCAACCAATTTGACAATCTGGAAGAAATGGATAAATTCTTAGAGTCATACAACCTTCCAAAACTGGATCAAGAAGAAGTAGAGAATTTGAATAGACCAATCACCAGTAAGGAGATCGAAACAGTAATCAAAAACCTCCCCAAATATAAAAGTCCAGGATCAGACGGCTTCACTGGGGAATTCTACCAAACATTCAAAGAAGACTTAATACCTATCCTTCTCAAACTCTTCCAAAAAATTTAGGAGGAGGGAAGCTCCCTAACTCATTCTATGAAGCCGACATTACTCTAATACCAAAACCAGACAAGGACAACACAAAAAAAGAAACTTACAGGCCAATATCACTGATGAACATGGATGCAAAAATCCTCAACAAAATACTAGCAAATCACATACAACAATACTTTAAAAAGATTATACACCATCATCAAGTGGGATTTATTCCAGGTATGCAGGGATGGTTTCACATTCCCAAATCAATCAACGTGATACACCACATTAATAAAATGAAGAATAAAAATCACATGATCATCTCAGTAGTTGCAGAGAAAGCATTTGACAAGATACAACATCCATTTATGATAAAAACTCTGAATAAAATGGGTATAGTAAGAAAATACCTTAACATAATAAAGACCATATATGAGAAACCCACAGCTAATATCATCCTCAATGGTGAAAAATTGAAACCTAACTCTCTAAGAACAGGAACCAGACAAGTATGCCCACTGTCACCACTCCTATTGAACATAGTACTGGAAGTGCTAGCCAGAGTAATGAGGCAAGAGAAAGAAATAAAAGGGATCCAAATTGGAAAGGAAGAAGTGAAAGTGTCACTATTTGCAGATGACATGATTTTATATATAGAAAACCCTAAAGAATCATCCAAAAAAATTTTAGAAGTAATAAACAAATACAGTAAAGTTGCAGGATACAAAATAAACATACAAAAATCAGTTGCATTTCTATACACTAACAACGAGTAGCAGAAAGAGAAATTAAGAATACTATCCCATTTACAACTGCAACAAAAAGAATAAAATACCTAGGAATAAACTTAACCAAAGAGGTGAAAGATCTGTACACCGAAAACTATAAAACATTGTTGAAAGAAATTGAAGAAGACACAAAGAAATGGAAAGATATTCCGTGCTCTTGGATTGGAAGAATTAACATAGTTAAGATGTCCATACTTCCTAAATCAATCTACAGATTCAATGCAATCCCTATCAAAGTTCCAACAACATTTTTCACAGAAATAGAACAAAGAATCCTAAAATTTATATGGAACAACAAAAGACCCCGAAGAGCTAAAGGAATTCTGAGAAAAAAGAACAAAGCTGGAGGTATCACACTCCCTGATTTCAAAATGTACTACAAAGCTATAGTAACCAAAACAGCATGGTACTGGCACAAAAACAGACACGCAGATCAATGGAATAGAATCGAAAGCCCAGAAATAAACCCACACATCTATGGACAGCTAATCTTTGACAAAGGAGCCAAGAACATACAATGGAGAAAAGAAAGTCTCTTCAACAAATGGTCTTGGGAAAACTGGATAGCCACATGCAAAAAAATGAAAGTAGACCCTTACCTTACACCATACACAAAAAGTAACTCCAAATGGATTAAAGACTTGAATGTAAGACCTGAAACTGTGAAACTTCTAGAAGTAAACATAGGCAGTATGCTCATTGACATCGGTCTTAGCAACATACTTTCAAGCACCATGTCTGACCGGGCAAGAGAAACAATAGAAAAAATAAACAAATGGGACTACATCAAACTAAAAAGCTTCTGCACAGCAAAGAAAACCTTCAACAAAAAAAAAGACAACCTAACAATTGGGGGAAGATATTTGCAAACCATACATCTGATAAGGGCTTAATCTCCAAAATATATAAAGAACTTATGCATCTCAACAACGAAAAAACTACCAACCCAATTAAAAAATGGGCAAAAGACCTGAACAGACATTTCTCCAAAGAAGATATACAGATAGCCAACAGACACATGAAAAGATGTTCAAAATCACTAACTATCAGGGAAATGCAAATCAAAACTACAATGAGATATCACCTCACGCCCATCAGAATGGCTATAATTAACAAGACAGGAAACAACATATGTTGGAGAGGATGTGGAGAGAAGGGAAGTCTCATACACTGCTGGTGGGATTGCAAACTGGTGCAGCCACTATGGAAAACAGTATGGAGATTCCTCAAAAAATTAAGGATAGAACTACCTTATGATCCAGCTATTCCACTGCTGGGTATTTATCCAAAGAACTTGACAATACCCCTGCGTAAAGATACATGCACTTCTGTGTTCATTGCAGCGTTATTCACAATAGCCAAGACTTGGAAGCAATCTAAGCGTCCTTCAAGGGACGAATGGATAAAGAAGATGTGGTATACATACACAATGGAATACTACTCAGCCATAAGAAATGAAGAAATCCAGCCATTTGTGACAACATGGATGGACATTGTGGGTATTATGCAAAGTGAAATAAGTCAGAGGGAGAAGGTCAAATACCGTATGATTTCCTTCATTAAGTAGTAGATAATAACAACAGTAAACAAACACATAGGGACAGAGATTGGATTGGTGGTTACCAGAGGGGAAGTGGGGAAGGAGGAGGGCGAAAGGGATAATTCGGCACATGTATGTGGTGATGGGTTGTAATTAGTATTTGGGTGGTGAACATGATGTAATCTATGCAGAAATAGAAGTATAATGATGTACACCTGAAATTTTTACAATGTTATAAACCAATGTTACTGCAATAAACAAAAAATTTTAAAAAATAAAAATAAAAAAATATCTAGTTTTAAAGTTAAAGACAAAAGTAATAATAAATCATAACTACAAAAATTTTTAATGGATACACAAGATAAAAAGATGTACATCATGACATCAAAAACATAAAATCGGGAAGAGAGTAAAACTGCAGAGCTTTACTGTACATTTCAACTTAAGTTTTTATCAGCTTAAACTAGATGGCTAAAAGTATAAGATGTTTTCTCTAAGCTTCATGGTAACCACAGAGGAAAAGACTATAATGGTTACACAAAAGAGAAAGAGAAAGAAACCTAACCATATCACTAAAGGAATTATTAAAATGCAAAGGAAGAGACAAACAGAAGAAGAAAGGAACAAAAGAATTATAAAACATCCAGAAAACAATTCAATTGTCAATAGTGATGGTGCTCAGGGCAAGCTACCCCAGGAAGCACCACTCTGGTATGTGGATTATTTCGAGCTGAAGACAATAAGGACTCAGAGAACTCAGGAAGAATATTTGAGTTTCCCCTCCCAAACTGTCTAAAGAATTTAAAACAAAAGATCTGTTTCAGGAAGGAGTTATTATCATGACTGCTATAAAGATAATGTAGGATAGAGGTTACAATAGAAAAGGCACCAACAAGCCCATCTTATCAGAAGTTCTGTCTCTCTGGCCACATGCTCTGGATGGCCCTGCGAGGAGTTACCAGACAATCATTTACAAGGGAAGTCTCCATTTGTAAAGCTATCTCCCTCTCTGTATTGGGAAGAGGGGGGATGACCTCATTTCTAGAGACTTATCAATGTGGAAGGTGAGGCCTTAAAACTGCATAATAAACCTTACTCTTGTTTACAGTGCTTTAGTGATAATCTCCTGTAACTAACACCCCCACCCCCAACATCCTCCTTGTCTTTGGTTGAACATGGTATTTAAGACGAGAATTTCTGCTATTGTGTTGAGAAACGCAGTGTCCCTGCTTTCTCCCATGTATACATGCTATTAAACTTGGTATTATTTTCTCCTGCTAACCTGTCTTGTTAATTATTTGGCCAGCCATAAGAACCTTAAGGAAAAGGGCAGAGGGAGATTCCCCCTTTTGCCCCGACAATAGTAATTCCATACCTATCCATAATTATTTTAAATGTAAATGAACTAATTCTCCAATCAAAAGACATAGAGTGACTGAAAAGATGAAAACACAAGACCCAATTATATGCTGCCTACAAGAGACTCACTTCAGTTGTAAGGTCATACGTAGGTTCAAAGTGAAGGGATAGAAAAAGATATTTGATACAAATGAAAAACAAAAGAAAGTGAGGATAGCTATCCTTAGATGTTAAGACAAAAACAGTAACAAAAGACAAAAAAGATCATTATATAATAAGAAAGGAGTCAGCTCATCAGGAAGATATAACAAATGTAAATATATATACACATAACAGGGAAGCACCTAAATGATTAAGCAAATACTAACAGAATAACACTCAGAACAAGATTCAAAGCCATGTGGATTTGGATTTTGGATATATGGTTTACATCTCTGAACATGGCATAGATTTTTGCCTAATTTAATCCTGTTCTCATTAATAATGATGGAAATAAAATGCCACCACAGTATATAAGATTGAATATAAAAGTTATTTTGAGATTATATATCAATTTACTCTTTTCACAATGTTCAGCTTTAAGAACACACACAGACTGAGGGTGAAGACATGGAAAAAGATATTCTGTGCAAATGGAAACCAAAAGAAAGCAGAGGTAGCTATTTTATATAAGTCATTTTTAAGCCAATGACTGTAATGAGATGAAAAATGTCATATGTAGTTAGAAAGGAGTCAATCCAACAATAGGATATAACATTTATAAATGCATATGCACCCAACATAAAAGCACCTAAATACATCCAGCAAGTATTAACAGACTTGAGAGAGAAATGGGAGCAATACAATAACAATAGTGGACTTCAGTTCCCTACTTTCAGCAATGGATAGATCATCCAGACAGAAAATCAATAAGGAAACAGAATTTAAACTACATAATAGACCAGATGGACTTCAACTTTAACAGAACATTCCATTTAACAGCTGCAGAATACATATTCTCTCAAGTGCACATGGAACATTCTTCAGGATAGATCATATGTTTGGCCACAAAGCAAGTCTTAATAATTTTATGAAGATTAAAATCATGTCAAACATCTTTTCCAAACACAATGATATAAACTAGAAATCAATTACAAGAAGATAACTGGAAATTCACAAATATATGGAAATTAAACAACAAACTTATCAATGTAAAAAAAATCAATGAAGCAGAAAAGAACAGAGGGAGAGAGGAAAATAGGTACAAAAGTACTCTAAGAGAGGCCAAAAACAATTTAAAAAATGGCAATTATAAAACTTTCCTATCAATAATTGCTTTAAATGTAAATGGATTGAACTGCCCAATGAAAACATGTAATGTAGATGATTGGATACAAAAACAAGATCCAACTATGTGATATCTACAAGAGATTCATTTAGATTTAAGGACACATATAGGCTGAAACTGGAAGAAGGCAAAATAATATTCCATGCAAATAGCAGCAAAAAGAATGCAGAGATAGCTAAACTATCAGACAAAATAGACTTTAAGACAAAATTATGACGAGAGACACAGAAGGGCATTATATAGTGATATAAGGGCCATTCATGAGGGAGATATAACAATTATAAATATACACACATATAATATGAGAGCAGCTAAATATATAAAGCAAACATTGTCAGAACTGAAGGGAGAAATAGCAATATAATAATAGTAGCAGACTTCAATACTCCACTGTCATTAACGGGTAGAATATTCAGTTAAAAAATCAATAAGGAAACAACAAACTTGAACAACACTATTGTCCAAATGGACCTAACAGACGTACACAGAACACAGCACCCATCAGCAGCAGGACATATATTCTTCTCAAGCACACACAGAAAATTCTCCAACGTAGACCAAATGTGGGTCACAAAACATGTAGTAACAAATTTAACAAGATTGAAGTTGCATACCAAGAATCCTTTCTGACCACAATGGAATGAAACTAGACATCGACACAAGAAGGAAAACTGGAAAATTCACAAATCTGTGGATATTAACCAACACAAACACACCCTTGTACAACCAGTGGGTCAAAGAAGAAATCCAAAGGAGAATTAGAATATGTCAGGGGGAAAAATGAAAATGAAAACACAACACACCAAAATTATGAGATGCAGCAAAAGCAATATTCAGAAGAGGCAAGTTTATAATGAAAAACAGCTACACTACAAGAAGAAAGATCTCAAAAAAACCACTAACTCTACACCTCAAAGAACTCAAAAAAGAACATCTAAGCCCAAAGTTAGCAGAAGAAAAGAAATAAAAGAGATTAGAACAGAAACAAATAAAATAGAAAATAGAATAACAATAGAAAAATCATCACAATTAAAAGTTTTTTTTTAAAGATTGACAAATCATAAGATAGACTAATTCAAAAAGAGGGAATATCAAAAATAAAATCAGAAATGAAAGAGAAGACATTACAATTGATGCCAAAGAAAGATTCATAAAAGAAAACTATAGACAACTGTATGCCAGCAAATTGAATAACCTAGAAGATATTGATATATTCCTAGAAAGATAAAACCCACCAAGACTGAATCATGAAGAAATAGAAAATTTGAGCAGACTTCTAACTGATAAGGTATTGAATCAGTAAGCAAAACCTTCCAACAATGCAAAACACAGGACCAGATGGCTTCGCTTTAATTTTCTACCAAACAGAGAAGAATCAATGGCAATCCTTCATAATCTCTTCTGAAAAACTGAAGAGGAATGAGCACTGCTAAACTCAGTTTATGAGGCCAGCATTACCCTGACACCAAAGTCAGACAAACACATACAAGAACACTACAGACCAGTATCCCAGATGAACAAAGACGCAAAAATCCTCAACAAGGTACTAGCAAGCAAAGTTCAATAGCACATAAAAAGATCATACACCATGACCAAGCTGGATATATCCCAGGGATGCAAAGGTGTTTCAACATATAAACATCAATTAATGTGATATACCACAATCGCAGTATGGAGAATAAAAAAATTCATCATCTCAAACCACTATATTGTATTTACAACTAAAACTAATATAATATTGTATGTCAGTTATGCTTCAATTTTAAAAACCGAGGAGAAAATAAAACTCATGGTCATCTCAATAGATGCAGAAAAAGAATATCACAAAATTCAACACCCTTTCATGAGAAAAAGTGTCAACAAACTTGGAATATAAGAAGATTACCTGAGAATAATAAAGGTTGTATATGAGAAGCCTACAGGTGACATCATACTCAAAGGTGAAAAACTGAAAGCATTTCCGTTAAAATTAAGAACAAGGCAAAGAAGCTAACTTGCCCCACTTCTATTCAACGTATTCCTGAAGTCCTAGGCAGGCCATTAAGCAACAAAAAGAAATAAAATGTATCCAAATCAGGAAGGATAAAATAAAATGATCTCTGTTTACAGACAAGCTGGCCTTATATGTAGAAAACCTTAAAGACCCCACAGAGGAAATATTAGAACTAATAAACAAACTCGGTGAATTTGTAAGATAAAAATCAATATAAAAAATCAGTTATGTTTCTATACACTATATATAAGGGATTTATATCCAAGAAATACATATATATAAATGCTCTTACAATTCAACAAGAAGAAGACACATAACCCAATCAAAAAAGTGAAAAAGTTTCTGAATAGACATTTCTCCAAGGAAGATATACAAGTGGTCAACAGGCATATGTCAAGGTGCTTAACATCATTAAGCAACAGGGAAAGGTAAGACAGAACCACAATTGAGATATGACTCCACAATGTGATATGACTTCACCCCCACTGGCTTGGCCATAATCAAAGAGACAAATAACAACGAGTGTTGGCAAGAATATGGAGAAATTGAAACCATCATAAATTGCTGGTGGGAATGGAAAATGGGGCAACAACTTTGGAAAAGAGTGTGCAAATTTCTCCGTGGTTAAGCATAGAGTTACCATATGGTGCAGCAGTTCCACTTCTAGATACATACCTAAGAGAAAGGAAAACATGTTCATTCAGAACTTGCATGTGAATGTTAGTAAATATTAGTTATAAAAGCCAAAAACTTGAAAAAAGCAAATATCTGTCTACTGATGCACAAATAAACAAAATGTGGTATACCTGTAGTATGGAGTAATAAAAGAGAATGAAGCCTTTATATATGTTATAATATGGATCAAACTTCAAAATATTTTGTGAAGATTAGAGGAAATGCTCAGAAAAGATAAATCTACTGAGAGAGAAACTAGATAAATGATTGGATAGGGCTTGGGGAGTCAGAGATTAGGGCATTCCATCTAAAGAGTAAAGGTTTCTTTCAGGATAAGAAAATGCTCTTCAATGATCGTCATGGTGATAGCACAATTCTGCAAATATGCCAAGGACCACTGAGCTGTACACTTTAAATTCATCACTTGAATGGTGCGTGAATTACATGTGGAATAAAGTTTTATAAAAAGAAAAATCTCTTGAACTATCATGCAGGAAATTCCAAGTCAGCTGTATAACAGCTATATCTCTATTTCTTCAGAGACTACAGACACAGTCACCTCTCACTTCCTATAGTTCTCACACTCATCTATAATATATTACATAGCACAGGTGTTTATGCACATGCATGGACATCGACTCTTAGCTGGATGATAGCCCTTGTAGACATTAAACACATTAGTATAAAAATGAGATCATCTACATTTTGTTTTTTCAACTTGCCAAAAAAATGCTCTGACTTTTCATATAATGTATTCACTTTGAGGTGGTTGAGTTATATATTAACTTCTTGATTGATTTCTTCTGGGATAGAAGCATGAGCAACAGTAGAAGGGATCAGCAATTTGAAAAGAAGCATTGCACTCCACAAGGATGTCTATGAAATGGATTTCAGTTCTCCTGCTGCTCTAGCTGGGTTGTTACTTTAGCCCTGGGAGTGGTGGAAAGGTGCTGGTGTGACCTACAGAATATAGCCATTGGATCAATATGAAGACAATCTTGGATGAACTCGTCCAGAGACATCATTAAGTGATTGTTCTCACATCTTAGCTTCCACTTTTGTTGATCTCAACAAACCATGTGCTATTAAATTTGAGATTTATCCTACATCTTTAACAAAACATCATTTTGAGGTATTTTTCAGAAAAGTGATTGACAAATGGACATATGATCTGCCAAAAGTTACATTTTGGGCATATTTTTAACTAATGCTAGAAATCTTTTGGGAATATTCTGATTGTATTGAAAAGCTCTGTAAAGATGTAGTTTTGAACAAGAAACTTATGACAAAACTACAAGAATCAAGGTTTGACGTCATTCTTGCAGATGCTGTTAGACCCTGTGGGGAGCTGCGGGCTGAGCTACTGAAAATACCTTTAGTGTACAGTCTCTGCTTCTCTGCTGGCTACACAATTGAAAAGCATAGTAGAGGACTTACTTCCATTCCCTCTATCCTATGTACTTGTTGTTATGTCAGAATTAAGTGATCAAATGACATTCATGGAGAAGATAAAAAATATCATACATGTGCTTTATTTGACTTTGGTTCCAAGCATTTAAAGAGAGGAAGTGAGATCAGTTTTACAGTCAGGTACTAGGTAAGTCATGCTTTTATGGTAACTTGAAGTCCTAACTCTCCTAGTGTCTTGGAAGGTGAGTTTGTATAAACATAAAGTCAGAGAAATATGTCTTTTATGAGTGAAATTATGAAATGAAATTATAAAATGATCTCGAATTGATAATTATGGAAATCTTAAATTATAGGGTCATTGAGGAATTGTTTCCTCTTGTAAGGTTTAGTTTCATTTAAATATTAACCTTTTTTGTCATATTCTTTGAAGAATTCCTTCACAATAGAGAGACACAGTGGCTCTATCCCAGATTCTGGAAGCTATAATTGGAGATTTCTAAAAATTTCACATTCCTTCACTAATTACTTAGAAATCATCTGTATACAGACCTAAAATTTTGTTGAAGGTAGACATATAAGTTATTAAACTGTGTTTTTTGAAAACTGTCTCTTCATTAAAGACAAAATGACCCAAAATTGAGTGATCATATTCATTATCATAGTTATGAAAAATTTCCAGCTATTATTTGCAAATATTTTTATTTAATAAGAAAATATTATTAAGCTTCTAACATGAATTGAATGCAGGAATAGCCATATACTCAAAAACCTCACAGTTTACGTGGAAAATCTAGGATCGAGTATATAGCTTGCTAAATTGTAGAAACGAGACTAGTATTCTAGGGAGAGATGTTTCCACAAGTATGGTAGGACTAATTGACTGAGCAGATGAAATAGTTGTTTATATTTGCATTTGTTAGTTTTGAAACTTATAGAATAAACAAATGTGTGTTTAATTCTGTAGTGGCTTACTTTTAATGAGTTTTTATGATTGTGAATGTACTGATGTGATGTTAGAGATGAAAGTCTCTTACAATTTATGTTTTATATATTCATGAGCAACATATATATAAAACACGTATGTGTGTATATATACATATGTGCTTACACACATATTTGTATTTTCAAACCACAGACACTCTTAAACATCTTTGGCTATGTTGTCCCAAGCTCCTTTCAGAAAATTACATGGTATAATCACATTACAATATTCTAGTTTCCTCTACCTTTTGTTTGACTTTTTCCCTTCAGGAAGACCCACTACATTATCTGAGTTAATGAGGAAACCTGAAATGTGGCTCATTCGAATCTATTGGGATTTTGAATTTCCTCAACCACTCACCACATTTTGAATTTCTTGGAGAACTCCACTGCAAACCTGCCTAACCCTGCCTCAGATAACCTATTCCTGCTGTTTTTTGCTTTGTTTATTTTGCATTTTCAATAGTAATGATTCTCGTTCTTCCTTTAGAATGTTTGACTCACCATGAGAGAGATATGGGAAGCTGGGTAAAGTGATGTGCCAATTAGAAACTCACGTGTTTCTAACTATTATAAGAATCTGATTTTCATTATCGTTACAGAATAAAGTACTATACGTGGGAGACTTCGGGAATAGGCCTCATTAAGGCTTCATTATTGAACACATAAGAAAGTATCATCCATTCATTCAGAGAACAGCTTTAAAATAACTGGCATAGCCCAGGGATAAGTGCCGGAGAAGCAGAGAAGCAGAGTAGACACAGTTTTTGCCCCAACACACCAGACATGCTACTTTGAAAGATAGAATGTAAGCAAGTAATAAAAATTGGGTGAAAAGTATTATAATAAGGACAAAATTTAAAGCTACTATAATTCTAGAGAACATCCTATGGGGAGGGATCATAGTACCTCAGGAGTGACAGCAGCAATCTGGTGGCATGAGATATTCCTTGTGTTTATCCCCCCCACTTCAAAAGCAAAAATTTGGCATCTACCCATGAACAAAAGTGCCTTAGTAGGAGTTTTGTGATCCAGCACCATAGCCAAGGGACCCAGGAGAAGTCTCGCCCACCTTTGCTTCTGTTAATAGGCAGAGAGGCACCGTCTGTGGTACCTACAGGGGATTGTGAGTTGGTTCCAGCTTCTCATAGCCACAGTCCAGGAGCACCTACAGAACACTGCTTTGGAGTGTCACGAATAGATTACAGAGTGTTTGTGGAAGTTCAAATTTCCAGAGAAGTTCTAACATTTGGTTGGAGTGCTAATTATATGAGTTTGGATGCGTTTGAGTGGGTAAGAGGAACAGCTTGACTTTGCCAGCATCACCCCTCCCCCTAAAGCAGCACAGTTTAGTGCTAAGAGAAGGTCCAGGATTTCTCCAACAGGGGAAAAGAAGAGCAGGTGAGTGATTGCCCAGCCTCTGGAGCTTTGCAGGATGCTTTCAAAGACTCATTTCTCTCTCACAGCATCCAGAGTATTAAATTAGGAGCCCAGTGACTGGTGGGAGGGAGCAGATCAGGAGAGTGGCATATAAGATTCTCTGAGGAAATTACACAAACTTAGTTCCAGCTTATTGCATTCTGGATTCCATCAGGAAGCCTGACCACAAACCACGAAGGAAACATCTCCTGCAGATACCTCAGCTGACCTGTGGGCACCCACAGAGCACTGAATTCCAGATCCTCTCTGCAGCCAGCTCCCTGTACATGCTGCCAAGGACAGACGCAAGAGGGAAATTTGATAGAAGGCTAGGGAGCATGAGCAGAAAACAGCAAAGGTCTGGGGCAGGAGAGAAACCACAAATTTGAGCTACAGTGACACCTCCAAGAAAGCAAAAGGGAGGCTATCAGCCTCTGGCCTGTGCTGTAGGATGGAAACAAGACATACAGGCTTAAGAATTCTGCCACAAGAGAGAGCAAGAAGAGTGAAGCAGTTGTATTCCTACAAGGTCTGAGAAATCTTCATCTGTAGCAGGGCTGACAAAGGCATTTCTACCCTGAAGGCAGTTAGCAGATTGAAATAAGTGACTGCTACTTCAAATGCAAAACAACCAACACAAAACTCCAAAGAACGTAAGCAATCAAGGAAACATGGGTTCACTGAAAGTTCATATTAATCTTCCAGTAATCAAATACATAGACATGGAGATACATGATTTACCTGATAAAGAATTCAAAATAACTGTTTTAAGGAAACTCAACAATCTACAAGAAAACACAGAACCCTCGTGCACTGTTGGTGGGAATGTTAATTGGTGCAGCCACTATGGAAAACAGTATGGAGGTACTTCAAGAAATTAAAAATAGAACTACTGTGTGATCCAGCAATCCCACTTCTGAGTACATATCCAAAGGTAAGAAAAACAGGATACCAAAAATATATCCACAATACCATGTTTATTGCAGCATTATTCACAATAGCCATTATACGGAAAAAATGTAAGTGTCTGTCAATGGATGCGTGAGTGAAGAAGGTATGATACACACACAAACACAATGGAATATTTTTCATCCATGACAGAGAAGGAAATCCTATCTTTTAGGACAACATAAATGGATCTTGAAGGCATTGTGCTAAGTGAGCTGTCAGACTGAGAAAGAAAAATAATGTATGATATCACCTATACGTGGAATCTTAAAAAGCCAAATTCATAAAAATAGAGAGTAGAAAAGCAGCTACATGGTTTGGTGGGGTGAGGGGATTGAGAAGATGTTAGTCAAAGGGTACAGACTTGCAACTTGAAGATGAATAAGTTCTGGAGATATAATGCACAACTTAGTAATTATAGTCAGGAATACTCTATTATATGCTTGAAAGTTTCTGGAGACAAGACTTGAATGTTTTCACCACAAAAAAAGTAAAAAGTAATTATGTAACCTGATAGAGGTGCTAAAAAATACTATTGTGGTAATTATATTGCAATATATAAATGTATCAAAACAACACATTGGATATCTTAAACTTACACAATCTTATATATCAATTATGTCTCAATTTTTAAAAAAGGATCTTTAAACAATGATTACAATGAGACGGTAGGCTTTTTATATTGAAAGGGTTAGTTCACAATCTTATATGTCAATTAAATCCTAATTTTAAAAAAATTGAAGATTTAAACAATGATCGGGATAAGACAGTAAAGTTTTTCTGTTGGAAGGGTTGGGTCATTATTTTCCAGGGAGGAAAAACAAATAATCAATTTACAACTAAAGGACTGAAAAAAAAACAAAGATGACTATGAAATTTTCACCAGATATCCAGGAAACTTTTGGCTCCTTACATTTTTTCCGGGGTAAGAAGTACATTAAACAATGAGGAATTTGTCTAGTATAGAAAGTAATAAATTTTGAAAACTAACAAGGATCAGGGACCACAAGAAAGAATAATTCTGAGAAAATACCATGTGAGCACAACTTCACCAGAAGCTCTATATAGTTTGACGTGAGCTGCTCAAGAGTGTGACCAGATCTCTGCTGCAGAAAACCCTGCGGTACCTCTCCCGCTGTGGGGCAGGTGCTCCCTGGGGGACTCAGTGAGGTGAGGGTAAGGGCCCCTCATAGCCACTAACACATAGTACATTCTTCTGGGACATCAGTTTATACAATATGATTTCAAGGCAAAAGCTATCATATAGAAATAAGAAAAGTAGTCACTCAAATAAGTAATTATATAAGCATATTTGTGGACTACAAAAAGGAATCGTAGGGCACTGTCATCGTAATTCAGTATTCCAAACAGTATTATCAGACTCATGAATGACAGTAACTGTCAACCCCTCACCTTTAAAGAGTGATTGAGAGGGAGAACTTGGGAAATTCTGGCAAAGGTTAAAGTGAGGTATAAGTTATTATAGAGCTGAGAGAAAAATGATACAAGTCATTCCAACTGTAATTAGACTTTTCATAGTACTCACAGTAAGAGAAATAGCACACTAATGATTAAACTAAAATGATTCTCCAGAAAACCTGCCTAAAATAAACCTAAGTTATTTAGTAGAACTACAATGATAAAAAATTAAAGGTGAGTTAATATCCTGCTGTGTGACCTCCTTCTAAGAATCTGTATTAGTAATTAATAGCAGTGTAAATGGAGAGTCTGGGTATAATATTGTCTAAGTGAGTATCTCCTCACTACTGTGTACTGTGTCTATTCAATTTTTGTCTTAAACACATGCAAATACACACACACACTCTTGCAAAAATATACAAAATAAAGAAAATGAATCTCATATACTTGTATCCTCCCATAGGAACTGAGAGACTAGGTCTGTTATAAAACAGCCACTGGTGAAAAAGTAACGGAGGTTCCAGAAAAAATTAAAAATAAGAATGGCATTTGGTCCAGAAATTCCACTTCTGAGAATTTATCTGAAAGATATGAAATGATCCTGATAACATATTTGCACACCCATCTAATAGAAGCACTATTCACAAGAGGCAAAAGCTGGAAGCAACACAAGCGTCCATTGATGGATGAATCAACAAACAAAGTATGGTATTTGCACATAGTGGAATATTCTTCAGCCTTAAAATGGAAGGACGTTCTAACAACTGCTACAACATGGATAAACTTTGGGACATTGTGCTGAGTGAAATGGGGCTATCACAAAATGACAAATACTGTATGATTCCACTTATAAGAGATAGCTAGACTGCTCAAATTCACAGAAACATAAAGTAGAATGATGGTTGCCAGGGACTGGCAAAGAGGAAAGTGGGAAATTATTGCGTAATGGGTCTAGATCCAGTATTGCAAGATGAAACATTTCTGGAGATTGGTTACACAACAAAGTGAATATACTCAACATTATTGGACTGTACACTTAGAAATGGTTAAGATCATAAATTTTATGTTAGGCGTATTTTAACATGATTAAAAAAAGCAGCCACAATTCTAGTAGTTCCTGATAATACATGATTTTCTTTTTTTTACTTACTTGTAGCAATCCTTTCAATAAGTTGTTATGCTGCTGCTCTTTTATATGGGACAAATCTTTCTCCACAAGAAATGGAAGAGTTTGCCCAGAGCTCTGGAGAAAATGGTATTGTGGTGTTTACTCTGGGGTCAATGGTCATAAACATGATAGAAGAAAGTGCCAGTGTGATTGCATCAGCCCTTGCCCAGATTCCACAGAAAGTTAGGCCAAGTACCTTATACTGGACAACTACATAAAGTGTCTGTAACTCTGTAAAGGGTCTGATTACAGAAATTTTCTGCATAAAAGGTAAACCCTTATGATCACTCCAATTTATCTCAGACATCAGTTTAAAAAACAAAATATACATGGCCGGTGCTAAAATAGTACAGAAGGTATTTTTGATTAACAATGACATTGGCATTAACATTGTGATCTAAAAGAAATATACTTAAGAGATGCAGTGGGAAGTTTTATTGTTATAAAGATATTGCAGGCAGGTACAAAAATTACCTAATTCTCCTTTGTCATTTACTCCTTTTCCTTGCAGGACTCCTGAGGGCACTGTACACCTACAGATATTATCAGAAAGAAGTTAAATTTTAAAAGTAACATTAGGCAGGAATTGATAACAGTCTGAAAGGCATCATGCAGTTTAGGCTCAGCAGGTAATCCAGGCCTCTTTTACTTTCCCTAAATTTTGAAATAAGCCTATTCAATGTGCTTTTCAGGGAGCTACTGGCCGGGGCTGACCAAGCTACCTCCAGGTATGCAAGCCAGCCATGATTATTTTGAAAAGGAGAAAACCAGGTTGAGAAAAAAGAAAGAGAAGAAACCTCCCTTGTACACTAGGCCCTGCTAAAGTCTGAAGGAGGAAGATGAAAGAGAAAGGATGGAGGTGGGTCCAGCCCTTAAGTTGACCCTGTGCTTTATAAAATGTGGCCTTGAAAGGACTTTGATTCTAACCTATCAGAATATTAGCTCCTCCTGATCAAAGAGGGAGAAGGGAATATAAGAAGAAGTCAACCCGAAGCAAGCCTAGTGTAGGAAAGTTTCAGATGCCCCCTGTTCCACAAAACATGGTAGTAAGTTATTTCTAGTATCTATAGAATATACTTGCAGTCACTGGGTATTTGTGAGTAACTTTTTAGTTTTAAAACCGATAACTATCACCTCCTTATCACCTTCTCCTTATCACTTATGCTAATTTGCTAAGAACTTGAAATTAGCATTCACATAGCAAATAGTAGTTAACCACTTGTAAATTAGAATCCACCTTATGAAGATTACCTGAGAATTCCAAAATGTGTACCTAATTTTGAAACTAGATTTGGAAATGGCTTGGCTACATGAAAACATATTAATCGAAAGAAAAAAGTACTAAAAATATCTATCTCTGTGAAAAGAGGTTAAGAGATACACTAAAACAAAAAAGAGGTACTATGATATCATAAACATAAAATATGGGGAAGGAGAGAAAAAGTATATGTTTTTAGTAAGAGGTCAAGCTTAGGAGACCATCAACTCAATATAGATTGCTATTTACATCATAGGTTATTATATATGAACCTCATGGTAATCACAAACCAGAAACTTATAATAAATATACAAAACAAAGAGAAAGTAACCCAGAAGTATTACTAAAGAAAGCCATCAAGTCATAAGGGAAGAGAATAAGAGAGGAAGCAAGGAATAGAGAGAAAACTACAAAAACACCCAGCAAAAAGTAACAAGATGGCAATCAGTACATACATACCAACAGCTACTTTAAATGTAAATGAACTAAATCTTCATTCAAAAGGCATAGGATGGCTGAATGAATAAAAAACCAAGAAGTGTCTATCTGCTGCCTACAAGAACTCACCTCAGAATTAAAAACACTCACAAACAGAAAGTGAAGGGATGGTAATGAAATTCCATGCAAATGGAAACTAAAATAAAGTTTGTGTAACGATACTTATAATAGGCAAAATAGACTTTAAAACAGAAACTGTAACAAGAGACAAAGAAGGGCATTACATAATGAGAAAGAGAACAATGCAACAAGAGGACATGACACTTGTAATATCTATACTCCCAACATAAAAGTACTTAAATATAAAGCAAATATTAACAGAGATAAAAGGAAAAATTGACGGTAACACAATAATAGTAGGGGACTTTAACACTCCACTTACACCAATGGATAGATTATTCAGACAGAAGATCAATAAGGAAACATTGGCCTTAAATGACATATTAAATGAGATGGACTTAGGAGACATATACAGAACATTCCATCCATAATGCAGGATATGCATTCTTTTGAATGCACATGAAACATTCTCCAGGATAGATCACCTATTAAGCCACAAAGAGTCTCAATAAATTTAAGAAGATTAAAAAAATTTCAAGGATCTTTTCTGATGACAATGATATGAAACTAGAAATCCACTACAAGAATAAAACTGGAAAAGCCACAAATATGTGGAAATTAGGCAAAATGTTACTGAACAACTATTTGGTAAATGAAGAAATCAAAGGAGAAATCAGAATATACCTGAAGACAGGGAAATGAAAATACAACATACAAAAATTAATGGGATACAGCAAAAGCAGTACTAAGAGAAGTTTATACTACAGGCCTACCTGAAGTAACAAGAAAAGTCTCAAATAAGCAATCTAACAATACAACTAAAGGAACTAGAAAAAAGAAGAAGAAATAAAGCCCCAAATCAGTAGAGTGAAGGAAATAATAAAAGTCAGAGTTGAAATAAATGAAATAGAGACTAAAAAAAAAAATTAGAAAAAAATCAACAAAACCAAGAGCTGGTTATTTGAGACGATAAACCAAATTGGGACATTAGCATCATGGTGGACTGAGTTGTTCCTTTTATGTCTCCCCTCTAATTTACAACTAAATGGTCATTCATTACCAGCAGAGAATTTCCTGCACAGCACAATAGGATGAATGAGAGATCCACGCAGCCATGCATCTGAAGGTGGGTGGACTGGATGCCTGGGAAGTGGTGGAACTAGGTGAGTAGCAAGCCAGTTCACAGATACTCACACAGTGACATGTGCCACTATAAGAGGAGGTGAGGGCAGCCCAGCCTGCACGAATAATTTCAGTTATTCGTGCTGAATAACTGCTCCCATGGGAGCACCCACTGTCCTGTGGCAGACTCACTGGTGGAAATGCTCTACATTGAGTGGCAGTGGCTTAGCCCCAGGAAAGGTGCCTGCCTGCTGAACACAGCACAGGAGAGACAGTGGCCCTACCCACGGGGGCACAGCAGCCTGTGGGAACCATTGAGTTGCAGCTCAGCCCTTGCCTGGGTACCCCTCCCACCCACCACAGTACAGGCAAGAATGCCCCCCACCTGCTCAGAGGGTGCCCTGCCCCTGGAGCACAACAGCACATGGGACTCACCAAGTGGTGGCTCAGCCCCCTCATAAGGACCCCTCCCACCTACTGCAGCAGCCCAGCCAGCCACCTGCTGAGCGCAACAGCCCTGCCTGCACAAAAGCTAGCCATCTGCCAAGCACAGAGGCCCCACATATGGTACATGACCCACCCAGCGCAGAGGGCCTGCCCATGTGATTGCAGCCTGAAAAGCACTGGCAGCCAGCTTATGCAAACACAGAGCAGCCCTACATGCACAATTTCCAACAGATGGGGTGGGACCAGAAAATAACTCCTGCTCTTCCCCAGCAGTGGCAGGTGGGATCAGTGACCTGATACTACCACAAATGCACCAGCAAAGGCTCAATTCATCAAACCTTATGAAGAACTACAGTAATGCTTCAGACCAGAATGAAAATGACAAGTCTCCAGAAACCAATCCTGAAATCACAGAAATTTACATTCTAAATGACAGAGAATTCAAAATAGTTATGATAAAGAAAATCAATGAGTTACAAGAAAACTCAGAAAGACAGTTCAATCAGTTAAGGAATAAATTAATAAGCAGAAGGAATACTTCACCAAAGAGACTGATACTCTAAAACAAAAACAAACAGGAATTCTGGATACGAAGACCACAATTAATAAGATAAAAAGCAATCTGGAAACCAAAAAAAAATCAGAGCTAATGTTGTGGAAGGCAGAATTAGTGAATTAGAGGACAGAAATATAGAAATCCTTCAGATAGAGGAGGAGAGAGAACTAAGATTTTAAAAAATGAATATATTCTTTGAGAAATATATGACTCAATTACAAAAAGCAATATCAGGATTATGGGTATTCCAGAGGAAGAAGAGAGTGAGAAAGGAGCAGAGAGCTTATTCAAAGTTATAATAGCTGAGAACATCCCAAACTGGGGAAAAGAGCTTGACTTAAAAGTATATTAAGTCAAGAACTGCTGAGTACATCAATGCAAAAAGACCTTCTCCAAGGCGTATAATACTAAAACTGACAAAACAAATAATCTTAAACTACACCCTGCAGAACTAAAAGAAGAAGGAGAAACAAAAACCGAAGTCAGCAGAAGCAGGGAAATTATAAAAATTAGAGCAGAAGTAAATGAAATGCAGAATAAAAAAACAAAATAGAAAGGATCAATTAAACTAAGAACTGGTTCTTTGAGAAAATACACAAAATTGAGAAACTCTTAGCCAAATTCACTAATAAAATAAGAGAAAGTACAAATAAATAAAATTAGAAATGAAAGAGGAGAAATTACAATGGATACCACAGATATACAAAGGATTATAAGAGAATACCATGAAAAACTATATGCCAACAAATTGGATAACCTAGGAAAAATGGACAAATTCTTAGACTCATGCAACTTCCCACAACTGTATCAAGAAGAAATAGAGAATCTGAATAGAATAATCATGAGTAAAGACATACAAACAGTAATCAAAAACCTCCCAAAAAACAAAAGTCCAAGACCAAATGGCATCTCTGTAGAACTCTACCAAATATTCAAAGAAAATTTAACACCTATCCTTCTCAAACTATTCCAAAAGACTGAAGAGGATGGAACACTTCATAACTCGTTCTATGAGGCCATCATCACCATCATATCAAAACTAGACAAGGACAACACAAAGAAAGAAAATTACAGGCCAATATAGCTGATGAACATAGATGCAAAAACCCTCAACAAAATACTGGCAAATCGAATACAGCAATACATTAAAAGGATCATACACCATGTTCAAGTGAGATTTATTCCAAGGATGCCAGGATGGTTCAACATCTGCAAATCAATCCACATGATATGCCACATTAACAAAATGAAGATAAAAGTCACATTTCATCTCAATAGATGCAGAGAAATCATTTGACAAGATACAGCATCCATTTATAATAAAAACTCTGAATAAAATGGGTATTGAAAGAAATTACCTCAACATAATGAAGGCCATACATGACAAACCCACAGCTAATATCATTCTCAATGGAGAAAATCTGAAAGCTCTCCCTCTAAGAACAGGAAACAGACAAGGATTCCCACATTCAAGACTCTTATTTAACATAGTATTGGAAGTCCTAGCCAGAGCAATCAGACAAGAAAAAGAAATAAAAGGCATCCAAATTGGAAATGAAGAATTTAAACTGTCACTATTTGCTGATGACATGATTTTATATATAGAAAACCCTAAAGAATCCAGCAAAAAACTTTTAGAAATGAAAAATGAATATGGTAAAGTTGTAAGATACAAAATCAACATAGAAAAATCGGTTGTGTTTTTATAAGACTACCAAATGATACAGCTATTGCACTGGTGGGTATTTATCCAGAGAACATGAAAACACTAGTGTGTAAAGATACATGCACACCTACATTCATTGTAGAATTGTTCACAATAGCCAAGACTTGGAAGCAACCTAGGTGTCCATGAAGGGACGAGTGGATACAGAAGATGTGGTATATATACACAATGGAATACTACTCAGCCATAAAAAAGTGTGGAATATGGCCATTTGTAACAACATGGATGGGCCTTGAGGGTATTATGCTAAGCGAACTAAGTCAGAGTGAGAAAGTCGAATACTGTATGATCTTACTCATACATAGAAGATAAAAACAACAACAAACAAACACATAGAGACAGAGATTAGATTGGTGGTTACCAGAGGGGAAGGGGGCAGGGAGGAGGGTAAAAGGGATAATTAGGCCCATGTTATGGTGATGGACTGTAATTAGTCTTTGTATGATGTATATGATGTAGTCTACAAAGAAATCAAAATATAACGATGTACACCTGGAATTTATACAATGTTATATACCAATGTTACCACAATAGAAAAAAATTAAGAAATTCTATGAGAAATATCCTATTCAATTAGGAAAAGTAAGATAAAGATCATACGTATGCCAGAGGAAGGGAGGAAGAAAGGAGCAGAGAGCTTATTCTAAGAAATAATAGCTGAGAACTTCCCAAACCTGAGGAAGGAACTGGATATACAAATACATGAAGCTAATAGAACTCCTAATTACCACATGCAAAAGGACCTTCTCCAAGGCATATAATATTAAAACTGTCAAAAGTCAATAAAAAGAAAGAATATTAAGAGAGATGCCAGAGAGAAGAAAGTACCTACAAAGGAACCTACATTAGGCTTTCAGCTGATTTCTTAGCATAAACCCTAGATGCTAGGAGAGAGAGGAATGATATATTAAAAACACCGAAAGACAAAAACTATCAGCCAGGAATACTCTATCCAGTGAAATTATCCTTCAGAAATGATGGAGAAATAAAAGCTTTCACAGACAAACAGAAACTGAGGGAGCTCATCACCACTAGACCTGCCCTGCAAGAAATGTTGAAAGGAGCCCTCCTAACTGAAACAGAAAGGTGAAGCTTTACAAAGTTTTGAGCGAAGTGATAAATAGACAGACAGAATCAGAAAATCGCAGCTCTTTACCAAAATAAGTTACCAAAAACTGAATTATAACATAAAAGATGATGGGAAAGCATAAAGAATAACTATAACCACTTCAATTTGATCACAAACTCACAACACAAAAAAGAATAATTTGTGACTACAAAACCATGCAAGGGGAAGAGGAAAAGGACAGAACTGAATAGGTTAATGGAGATAAGAGACTATCAGAAAAAAGACTAGCTCATCTATGAGACCTCTTATACAAACCTCAAAGTAACTATAAAACAAAATATCAGAGCAGAGTCACAAATAGTAACAAAGAGAAAACTGAGAAAAACATAACAGAAAACCACCGAATTGAAATGGCAGACAGGAATACAAGGAAAAAGAAATAATAGAAATATAGAACAACCAGAAAACAAAAGAAAAATGACAATATTAAGCATTTATATATCAATAATCACTCAAAATGTAAATGGATTGAATTCACCAATCAAAAGGAACAGAGTGGCTGGGTGGATTAAAAATCAATACCCAACAATATACTGCCTCCAGGAAACACATGTCAGCTCTAAAGAAAAACACAGGCTCAGAATTAAGGGATGGAAGATGATACCCCAAGCAAATGGTAACCAAAAGAAGCAGGTGTAGGCATACTTATGTCAGACAAAACAGACTTCAAGACAAAAGATATAATGAGAGACAAAGATGGATATTATATAATGATAAAAGGGACATTTCACCAAGAACACATAACACTTATTAATGTATATGCAACCAACACAAGAGCACCAGATTATATAAAGCAACTATTAACAGACCTGAAGTGATAAAATGACAGCAACACAACAATAATAGGAACTTTAACACCCCACTATGTCAAGGGATAGGTCATCCAGACAGAAAGTCAACAAGGAAACAGTGGCCTTAAATGAAACATTACATCAGATGAACTTAATACATATACATAGAACATTCCCTCTAAAAACAGTAAAATATACAGTCTTCTCAAGTACACATGGAGCATTCTCAAAAATAGGCCATATGTTTGGAAACAAAGCAAGCCTCAATAAATGTAAGAAGATTGAAATCATATCAAGCAACTTTTCTTACCACAATACTGTGAAACTAGAAATCAACTACAAGAAGAAAGCTGGGAAAGTCAAAAATATGTGGAGACTAAACAACATGTTACTGAAAAACTATTGGATCAATGAAGAAATCAAAGGAGACATCAAAAAATACTTGAGGACAAATGAAAATGAAAACATAGAAACATAGAAAAACATAGAAAAAGAAGAACAAAGCCTAACATTAGCAAAAGGAAAGATATAACAAAAATCAGAATAGAAATGACTGAATTAGAGACTAACAAAACAATAGAAAGGATCAATGAAACTAAGAGCTGGTTCATTGAAAAGATCAACAAAATAGACAAACCCTTAGCCAGACTCACTAAGAAAAAGAGAAAGAAGATTCAAATGAATAAAATCAGGAATCAAAGAAAAGAAATTTTCAACAGATAACACAGAAATACAAAGGATTATAAGAGAATACTATGAAAAGCTGTACACCAACAAACTGGATGACCCTAGAAGAAATGGATAAATTCTTAGGATCCATTTGGGAGGATCCACCTCCCAAAACCAAATCAAGAAGAAATAGAGAATCTTCATAGACTGATCATAAGCAAAGAGATTGAAACAGTAATCCAAAACCTACCAAACAATAGTCTAGGATCAGGTGGCTTCTCTGGGTTTTCTACCAAACATTCAAAGATTTAATTCTGATCCTTCTCAAACTCTTCCAAATAATTGAAGAGGATGGGATGCTTCTTAACTTATTTTACAAGGCCAACACTACCCTGATACCAAAACCAGATAAACACATAAAAGGTAAATTACAGACCAGTATAGCTTATGACAATAGATGCAAAAAAAATCAACAAAATATTAGCAAATCTAATACAACAAGACATTAAAAGGATCATACACCACAGTCAAATGGGATTTATTCTAGGGATGTAAGGATGGTTCACCATCCGTGAGCCAATCAATGTGATACACTATGTTAACAAAATGGAGAATAAAAATCTCACAATCTTCTCAATAGATGCAGAAAAAGCATTTGACAGATCCAACACACATTTATGATAAAAATTCTTCACAAAATAGTTATAGAAGGAAAGTACCTCAATATGATATAGGCCATGTATGACAAATCTACAGCCAACATCATACTCCATGGAAAGAAAAAATGAAAGCCACTACTCTGAGAACAGGAACAAGAGAAGGATGCCCACTTGCATACTCTTATTCAACATAGGACTGGAAGTGTTAGCCTAAGCAATTAGACAAGAAAAGGAAATGAAAATCATCCAAATTGGAAAAGAAGCAAAACTGTCACTATTTGCAAATGATGTGATTCTATATATAGAAAACCCTAAAGAATCCATGAAAAAACTTATAGAAATAATTAACAAATACAGAAATGTTTCAGGATACAAATTAAAGTACAAAAATCAGTTGCATTTCTACACACTAATAGTGAACTTGCAGAAAGAGAAATCAAAAATACAATCCCATTAACAATCATAACAAAAACAATGAAATACCAAGGAACAATTTTAACCAAGGAGGTGAAACACTTGTACACTAAATTCTAGAAGACATTATTGAAAGAAATTGAAGAAGACATAAAAAATGGAAAGAGATTCCATGCTCTTGGATTGGAAGAATAAACATAGTTAAAATGTCCATTTTACCTAAAGAAATCTACAGATTCAGTGCAATCCCAATCAGAATCCCAGTGACACTCTCCACAGAAACAGAAAAAGAATCCTAAATTTATATAGAACAACGAAAGACCCTGAACAGCCAAAGCAATCCTGAGAAAAAAGAACAAAGCTGGAGGTATCATATTTCCTGAATTCAAATTATTCTACATCACTAGAGTATTCAAAACAGCATGGTACTGGCACAAAAACAGACACAAACATCAATGGAATAGAACTGAAAGCCCAGAATAAAGTCACACATCTACAGACAGTTAATCTTTTTTGAAGGAACCAAGAACATACAACAGAGAAAGGAAAGTCTCTTCAATAAATAGTGTTGGAAAACTGGACAGCCATGTCCAAAAGAATGAAAGTAGAGAATAATCTTACAACATACACAAAAATTAACTCAATACGGATAAAGTCTTGAGTGTAAGACCTGAAACCATAAAACTCCTAGAAGAAAACATAGGCAGTATGCTCTTTGACATTGGTCTTAGTGGTATCTTTTCAAATACTATGTCTCCTCAGGCAAGGGAAACAAAAGAAAAAAATTAAAAAATGGAACTACATCATATTAAAAAGCCTCTGCAAGATAAAGGAAACCATCAACAAAACGAAAAGACAACCCATCAACTAGGAGAAAATATTTGCAAATCATAAATCTAACAAAGGGTTAATTTCCAAACAACATAGAGAACTCATAAAACTCAACAACAAAAGAGTGAAGAACCTGATCAAAAAATGGGCACAGGATATGAACAGATATTTTTCCAAAGAAGATATAAAGATGGCTAACAGGCACATGAAAAGATGTTCAACATCACTAATTACTAGGGAAATGCAAATCAGAAGTGCAATGAGATATTACCTCAAACCCATCAGAATGGCTATAATTAACAAGACAGGATATGACAAGTTTTAGAGAGGATGTGGAGAAAAGGGAACCTTCATACACTGCTGGTGGAAATGCAGACTAGTTCAGCCACTATGGAAAGCAGTATGGAGATTTCTCAAAAAATTAAAAATAGAACTACCATATGATCCATCTATTTCTTACTAGGTATTTATCCAAAGAACATGAAATTTATAATTCAAAAAGATATATGCACCACTATGTTCATTGCACCATTATTCACAATAGCCAAGATGTGAAAGTAACCCAAGTCCCCATCAATGAATGAATGGATAAAGATGTGGTATATATATACAATGGAATACTAGTCAGCCATACAAAAGACAAAATCATGCCATTGGCAACAATATGGATAGACCTGGTGGGTATTATGCTCAGGGAAATAAGTCGGACAGAGAAAGACAAATACCATGTGACTTCATTCATATATGGAAGATAAAATAACAAACAAATGCATACATAGGGAGAATAGATTGGTGGTTACCAGAGGGGTAGGAGATTAGGGAGGGCAAAAGGGGTAAATGGGAACATATATATGGTGATGGATAAAAACTAAGCTGTTAGTGATGAACATGTGCCGTCTATCCAGAAATTGAAATATATTAAAGTACACCTGAAATTTGTACAGTGTTATAAGCCAATATGAGCTCAATAGAATAATTTTTTTAAAAAGAATAAAATACCTAGGAATAATTTTAATCAAGAGGTGAAAGACCTGTACTCTGAAAATTATAAGACATTGATAAAAGAAATAGGAGATGACACAAATAAGTGGAAAGACATACTGTGCTCATAGATTGAAAGAAATTAATATTGCTAAAATGGTCATACTATTCAAAGAAATCTACAGATTCAATGCAATCACTATCAAAATAGCAATGGGATTTTTCACAATACTACAGCAAAGAATCCTAAAATTGTTATGGAATTACAAATGACTAGTAATAGCCATAGCAATTTTGAGAAAGAAGAACAAAGCTTGAGGTATCACACTGCCTGATTCAAGCTATATTACAAAGCTATCGTAATCAAAAAAGTATGGTACTGGCACAAAAGCAGACACATAGATCAGTGGAACAAAATAGAGAGCCCAGAAATAAACTCATGCATATATGGTCATTTAACCTATGACAAACAAGGCAAGACTATACAAGATCATACAGTAGTTGACTTCACTTGTTAAGTAGTAAATAATAGCAACAACAAACAAACACATAGAGACAGAGATTGGACTGGTTGTTACCAGAGGGGAAGAGGAGAAGGAGAAGGGTGAAAGGGATAATTAGGCACATGTGTGTGGTGATGGATTGCAATTAGTATTTGGGTGGTGAACGTGAGAACATGGTGTAATCTATGCAGAAATAGAAGTATAATGAAGTACACCTGAAATTTATACAACATTATAAACCAATGTTACTGCAATAAACAAACAAAAAAAAAGAATATACAAGAAAGAAAAGACAGTATTTCAAATAAACGGTGTTGGGAAAATTGGACAGCTACATGCAAAAGAATGAAACTGGACCACTATCTTCACCATATACAAAAATAAATTCAAAATGGATTAAAGACTTGAATGTAAGACCTGAAACCATAAAACTCCCAGAAGAAAATATAGGCAGTACATTCTTTGACAACGGTCTTAGTAATATTTCTTTGGATGTGTCTCCTTAGGCAATAGCAATAAATGAAAAAATAAATGAATGGAACTACATCAAGCTAAAAAGCTTTTGCACAGAGAAGGACACCAACAACAAAACAAAAAGGCAGCCTACTGAGTGGGAGAAGATATTTGCAAATCATATATTTGATATGGGATTAATATTCAAAATATATAAAGAACTTATACAACTTAACATCAAGAAAACAAACAACCCAAGTAAAAACCTGGCAGAGGGCCTAAGCAGGCATTTTTCCAAAGAAGACATACAGGTGGCCTACAGGCACTTGAAAACATGTAGTGATGCTCAACATCACTAATCATCAGAGAAATCAAATCAAAATCACAGTGAGACAACACCTCACACCGGTAAGAATGGCTATTACCAGAAAGACAAAAAATAATTTTCTTAGTGAGGATGTGGAGAAAAGGGAACCCTCGTGCACTGTTGATGGAAATGGAAATTAGTGCAGTCACTGTGGAAAATAGTATGAAGATTCCTCAAAAAAATGTAAAATAGAACTATCATCTAATCCAGCAATTCCACTCCTAGGTTTTTACGCAAAAGAAACAAAAACATTAACTTGAAAAGATATATGCACTCCTATGTTCATTGCAGCATTATTTACAACAGCCAAAATATGGATGCAATCAAAATGTTCATCGATAGATGAACAGATAAAGATGTGAGATAGATAGATAGATAGGTAGATAGATAGATAGATAGATAGATGATAGATAGATAGATAGACAGAGAATATTATTCAGCCATAAAATGATTAAAATCTTGCCATTTCCAACAACATGGATGGAAAAATGTATTATTCTAAATGAAATAAGTCAGACAAAGACAGAGAATATGACTTCACTAATATGTGGAATCTAAAACACAAACAAATGAATGAATAAAACAAAATGAAACAGACTCATAGATATAGACAACAAACTGGTGGCTGCCAGAGGGGAAGGGGGCTTGGGGGGCAGGTGATATAGATGAAGTGGATTAAGAGGTACAAACTTCTAGTTATAAAATAAGCCACGGGCATGTAAAAGCAGTATAGGAAATATAGTCACGAATGTTGTATTAACTTGTATGATGACAGATGGTAACTAGACTTATCATGGTGATCATTTCAATATATATACAAATATCAAATCACTATGATGTATACTTGAAACTAATATGATATTGTATGTCAATTATACTTTGATTTAAAAAAAACAAACGTCAGTACTAGTAGGTTCAGACAAGATCAACTAGATTACTTGATTCGATTAGAGATTAAATTCAAGATACAAAGAGAAAAACTGAATAGGAATATAACAAAGAAAATATTGAATTAGTAATCAAAAACTACCTACAAAGAAAAAGCTCAGGCCAAGATGGCTTCGCTGATGAGTTTGACAAAAAATTAATATCAATTCTTCAAAAAGATCCTCCAAACAATAGAAAAGGAGGAAACAGTTGTCAACATATTCAATAAGGCCCTGATTTTAAAAACACACAGAAACATCACAAGAAAAGGAAAACAGGCCAATATCTCCTATGAATGTAGATGCAAAAGTCATCAACAATATGTGAGCAAACCAAAATCAGGAATAGACAAAAGGGATTATACACCAAGAAAAACTGAAATTTATCCCAGGAATGCAAAAGTTGCTCTAACAACTGAAAAATCATTAATATAATACACGATTGTCAATAAAATGAAGGACAAAAACTGCATGATCATCTCAATAGACGCAGAAAAATCTTTTGACAAAATCCAATACCTTTCATGATAAAAACACTCAATAAACTAGGAATAGAGGGAAACTTCCTCAAATAGGTAAAAAACATCTACAAAAAATCCACAGTTTGACGTCAAACTTGATGGTGAAACGCTAAAGTTGTTTTGTTCCCCCCTAAAATAAGGAACAAATGAGGAGGCTCACTGTCTTCACTTCTATTCAACATTTTATTGGAGGTTCAAGCCAAAACATTTGGCGAGAGCATAAAATAAAGAAATCCACAACTGAAAGGAAGACATAAAGCCACCTCTATTGGAAGATGAAATGATTTTATATAGAGAAAATATTTGGGAATTCACTAGAAAATATACAGTATACAATTGCAATAAACAATACAAAATGAAATTAAGAAAACAATCTCACCGTAGTCTTATGTCACATAATTAGACGGATACATTCTGAGAAATGCAACATTGGCAATTTCATCATTATGCAAACATCATAGAGTGCGCTCACACAAACCAAGATGGTATAGTCTACTAGACACTTAGGCTACATGGTAAAATCTCATGGGATAATCGTCGTATATGGGGTCCATCATTGACTGAAACATCGATATGCAGCTCTTGACTGTACAATAGCACCAAAAGAATAAAATACCTAGGAATAAATTTTAACAAGAAAATTGCAAAACTTATACTGTGGAAACTACATAACATTGTGGAAATGTATTTAAAAATATCTAAATAAAAAGAAAGATATCTCGTATTCTAGGTTGTAGTGGCAATTCTCCACAAACTGATATACAAATTCATCACAATCTCTATCAAAAT
Organism: Ceratotherium simum simum; assembly: GCF_057802395.1. Classification (NCBI taxonomy): domain Eukaryota; kingdom Metazoa; phylum Chordata; class Mammalia; order Perissodactyla; family Rhinocerotidae; genus Ceratotherium; species Ceratotherium simum. Next base: position 54,795,401 of record NC_141907.1, on the reverse strand, counting down.
CCCAGATGAATTCTTGGCAGGAATTGCCAAACTAATCCTAAAATTCACATAGATATTCAAGGAATCTAAAAATTGTCAAAAAATCTTGAAAAAAAGAACAAAATTAGAGGAATAATACTAATTGATTTCAAAGTCAACTACAAACTACACTACTCAAGAGAGTGTGTTACAGGCATACAGATAAATAAATAAATCAATAAAATAGACATTAGAATCTAGAACTATACTTACACATTGATGGTCAATTGATTTTTGACAGGGGAATGAGCACACTTTTAAATAAATGCTTCTGGAGAAACTGATTATCCACACGTAAGAGAATGAAGTTGGACTGACTACCTCAAATCATATTAAAAAGTACTCAAATGGATCAAAAACCCAAATGTAAAAATAGAACTATAAGACTCTTAAGGAAAAACTAGGTAAAACTTTGTGATATTGGATTTGGCAATGGTTTCTCTTATGACGCCAAAAGCACATCAAACAAATTAAAAATAGAGAAACCAGACTTCACGAAAACTTAAAACATTGTTGTGTCTGGCCCTGTGAAAAAGTGGTTAAATTTTGGTGCTCCCCTTCAATAGCCCAGGTTCCATTCCTGGGCATGGTTCTACACTACTTGTTGGCAGCCATGCTGTGGTGGCATCCCACCTACAGAATCGAGAAAGTTTGGCACAGATTTTAGCTCAGGGTGATTCTTCCTCTGCAAAAGGAGGAAGATTGGCAACAGATGTTAGCTCAGGGCAAATATTCTTCAGCAAAAAAAAAAAAAAAAGATTTTTAAACTTTTATTCTACAAAAGACACCATCAAGAAAGTAAGAAGACAAGCCACATAATTGAATAATTTGTTCATAATTATTCATAATTGAATTTATAAATTCAAAACATTCAATTTTTTGAATTAATATATCATATTTATCATGAAGGATTTATATCCAAATATATTTTTAAAAGCTCTTATAATTGAGTAATAAGAAGACAAATAATTCGATTAAAAATTAACAAAAGTTCTGATTAGATATTTCTTCAAGGAACATATACAAGTAAGGGGGCCAGCCCAGTGGTGTAGCAGTTAAGTGAACGTGCTCCACTGTGGCAGCCCGGGGTTAAGATCCCGGGCGCACACTGACGCACCGCTTGTCAAGCCATGCTGTGGTGGCGTCCCATATAAAGTAGAGGAAGAGGGGCACGGATATTAGCCCAGGGCCAGTCTTCCTCAGCAAAAAGAGGAGGATTGGCGTCAGATGTAGACGCAGGGCTGATCTTCCTCACAAAAATAAAAAAAAAAAAAGATATACAAGTCATAAACAAGCATATGCCAAGGTGTTGAACACTACTGAGATCAGGGAAAGATAACTCAAACCACAATGAAGCATGACTTCACTCCCACTAGCATACCTACAATTACAGAGACAAATAATAAGTGTTGGCAAAGATATAGAGAAATTGGAACCATTATATATTGCTAGTAGGAATAGAAAATGGTGCAGTCACTTTGGAAAATGGTATTGTATACCCTCAAACGTGAAACATCGAGTTACCATATGACCCAGCAATTCTACTTCTAGATATATAAGCAAGAGAATGGAAAACATGTCCACTCAAAGCTTTCACATGAATGTTAATAAACAACATTATTCATAATAGCCAAAAAATGCAAAAACAAATGTTGATCGACCGATGAAGGAACAAACAAAATATGGGATAGCCATACTATGGAATATTATTTGCCAATAAAAAGGAATGAAGCTCTGACATTACAACCCGGATGAACCTTTAAAACAGTATGCTAACTAAAAAGAGCCAGTCACAAAAGACCACGTGTTGCATGATTCCATTTCCAGGAAATGATCAGAATAGGCAAATCTAAAGACAAAAACTAGATTAATGGTTGGATAAGGCTTGGGGGAGGGAGAGAGTAGGGAGTTCCATCTAAAGGGTAAATATGCTTTTATGAGTGATGAAAATGCTCTTAAATTGATTGTGGTGGTGGTTTCACAGTTCTGTGAATATGCTATGAACTGTGGAATTGTATACTTAAAGTTCAAGAAGACAGCAGACACAGGTGCCTCTCCCTTGCCACTGTTCTTGATACTCTTCTAAATACAGGTGACTTCTTATACATACAAGGGCATCACCTCTTAGTGGATGATAGCACTTTTAATCTTAAAACAGACCTTAAACACGTGTATAAAAGTCATCTACCTTTTGGTTTTTGCACTTCTAATCCAAATGCTCTGAATATTCCAACAATGTATTTATTTGGGGGTGTAGGAGTTATATTTTAACTTCCTGATTGATTTCTCCTTGAATATAAGCATAAGCAATTGTAGAAGGGATCAGCAGTTTGCAAAGAGGCATTGAGTTCCGCCAGAATGAATATGAAATGGATTTCAGTTCTTCTGCTGCTACAGCTGAGTTTTTACTTTAGCCCTGGGAGTGGTGGAAAGGTGCTGGTGTGGCCCACAGAATACAGCCATTGAATCAATATGAAGACAATCCTGGATGAACTTGTCCAGAGCAGTCATAAAGTGAGTGTTCTGACATCTTCAGCTTCCATTCTTGTTGATCCCAACAAACCATCTGCTATTAAATTCAAAATTTATCCTACATCTTTAACAAAACATGATTTTGAGGGTTTTTTTTTAGAAAAGTGATTGACAAATGAACATATGATCTGCCAAACGATACATTTTGGACCTGTTTTTCACTAGTGCAAGAATTCTTCAGTCAATATTCTGATTGTATTGAAAAGCTCTGTAAAGACGTAGTTTTGAACAAGAAAAGTATCACAAAATTACAAGAATCAAGGTTTCATCTCATTCTTGCAGATGCCGTTGGACCCTGTGGTGAGCTGCTGGCTGAGCTACTGAATATACCTTTAGTGTACAGTCTGTGCTCCATTCCAGGCTATAGAACTGAAAAATATAGTGGAGACTTCCACTCCCACCGTCCTACGTACCTGTTGTTATGTCAGAATTAAGTCATCAAATGACATTCATGGAGAGGGTAAAAAATGTGATATATGTGCTTTAGTTTGACTTTTGGTTCCAAACATTTAATGAGAAGAACTGGGATCAGTTCCTACAGAGAAGTACTGGCTAAGTCATGTTTTCAGTTGGTAGCTTGAAGTCCTAACTTTCTTACTGCCTTGGAAGGTGAGTTTGTACAGATATAAAGTCTTTTATAAGTGAAATGTTGAAATCAAAATATAAAATCATTCTCAATTTCACAAATATTACAGAAATGCTTAAATTACATGGTCAGTTGCAATCCTTTGGTCCATTACTAGTACAGGACACTCCAGGAAATCATAAACCAAAAATCAAAGCACTGAGGAGTTCATTAAGCAAACACATATCCATTCTTGTTTGATTTTTTTTGTTTGTTTATAATAGGCTTTATTTCATAGAGGAGTTTGTGGTCCTCAGCCGTATTGAGTAGAGATTTACCATATATGCCTTTCTCCCTTACATGCATTGCCTCCCCTATTATCAACATCCTCCGCCAAAGTACATTTGTTACAAGTGATGAAACTATATTGACATATCATTATCATCCAAAGTCAATATTTTTTAGTAGGGTTCCCTCTTGGGGTTGAACATTCTATGAGTTTGGACAAAATTATAATGTTGTGTGTCTACCATTATAATATCATACAGAGTAGTTTCAGTGCCCTAAAACCCTCTCGGCTCTGCCTATTCATCCTACACATCAATTTTACTATAATTTTTTTTCATCTTCAATAAAATTCATTAGAAACCTCACTAAATACCTTAATCAAAGAAGACGTAGATTGAGGAGTTACATATTTCTAAGACAATTGTCTAGGAAGCATTGAGGAAATTGTTTTCTCTTGTATACTTTAGATTCACTGAAAAGTTAAACTATTTTGCCATCGTACCTGAAGGATTCCTTCACAATTGAAAGATATAATGGTTCTATCTCGGACACATGAACTTATAATTTGAGTTTCTAATGATTACACATTCCCTCACTAAGTACTTACAAATCATCTGTTTTAAAGGCCTAAAATTTTGTCAAAAGGTGGACATACAAGTTACTAGTCTAAATTTTTCGAAAACGATGTTTCTCCCTTAAAGATAAAATGAGCCAAAGTTAAGGATGAGCACATCTATTTCTATACTGTATGAAACCTTTCCAGCTGTTTTTTATTTAATATGCAAACATTACTAAACTCCTAACATGAATCAAATGCAGGAGTAGCCATACTTTCAAAAACTCAGTTTACTTGGAAAATCTAGGATCAAGGGGATAGCTTGCTAAATTGTAGAAACTACACTGAATATTCTAGGGAAAGATGTTTCCATGGGTATCGTAGGGTTAATTGAGCAATTGAAATCATTGTTTACATTTGCATCATTTACTTTTGCAGCTTTACAGAGTAAACAAATGCATGTTTAATTCTTTAGTGGTTTAATAATTGTTTATGATTGTGAATACACTGATTTGATGTTAAAGATGGAGGTCTCACACTTTGTTATATATATACACACATATAAACAACATATATAAAATGTATGTTTTGTATATATGTATATGTGTATACATATAGACATAGATATATACACGCATGTATATTTGTATTATGTAACCACAGATACTTTTTTCCCCCCCAAAGCCCCAGTAGATAGTTGTATGTCATAGCTGCACATCCTTCTAGTTGCTGTATGTGGGACGCAGCCTCAGCATGGCCGGAGAAGCAGTGCGTCGGTGCGCGCCCAGGATCTGAACCTGGGCCGCCAGCAGCAGAGTGTGCGCACTTAACCGCTAAGCCATGGGGCCGGCCCACCACAGATACTTTTAAACATTTTTGGCTATATCATTCCAAACTCCTTTCAAAAAATTACCTGGTATGTTCACATCACAATACTCTCATTTCTTTTACTTTTGTTTTCCTTTTTCCCTTCAGGAAGATCCACTACATTATCTTAGTTAATGGAGAAAGCTGAAATGTGACTCATTGGAACCTATGGGGATTTTGAATTTCCTCGCCCATTCCTACCACATTTTGAATATATTGGAGGATATCACTGTAAACCTGCCAAACCCCTGCCTAAGATGACCTATTCCTGTTTGTTTGGTTTGTTTACTTTGCATTTTCAATAGAAATGATTCTGTGTTCTTCATTTAGAATGTTTGACTACAGTGAGGGATATAGGAAGCTAGTTAAAGTGACCTACCAATTAGAAACTCACATATTTCAATACCATTACAAGAATCTGTGATTCATCATCATTTCAGAATAAAATTTTATATCTGGAAGACTTTGGGAATAGGGTCAAATTAAGGCCTCAGTATTCAACACATAAGATAGTATCAGTCATTCATTCAAAGAATATTCTTAAAGTGACTAGCATAGTCCAGAGATAATTGCGTGATATGCAGAGAAGCAGTATATACACAATTTTCCCCGATACACACCTAACATTCTACTTGGAAAGATAGAATACAACCATGTAACAAAAACTGTGTGAAAAGTATAATGATAAGGAAAGACTACAATGCTAAAGAACATCCAGCAGGGATTATCGAAATACAGTGATTAGAATCATAAAGTATACTCTTAATATTGGAAGGGTTATGTCATTATTTTCCAGAGAGAAAAGAACAAATAATGAATTTAAAACAGGACAGAAAAAAATGATTTGTATGGAGTTTTGACAAGATATTCAGGAAATTTTTGGCTCATAATTTTTCTTTTTTTTCTTTTTGTTTTTTGGTAACAGAGTATACTGAGCAATAAGCAAATATTCCAGTATAGAAAATAATAAATTATTTGTAACTTGGCAAGAAAATGGGACTACAAGTCAGAGTAATTCCGTAGTAATTCCAGGCAAGAGGGTGACCAGATTATGTGCTGCAGAAAGCCCTGCTGTACCTCTCCCACTGTGGAACAGGTCCTCCCTGGGGGACTCAATCAGGGGATGATGAAGGCCCCTCACAGCCAGTTACACATAGTACATTCTGCTAGGACATTTTTTCTATGATATGACTTCAGGGCAAAATGTGTCATACATAAACAAACCAGAAACCAGTCACTCCAATAAGTAACTATACATGTATATTTCTGGATTATAAATAGGAATCTTAGGGCTATTTCATGGAAACTCCAAACAGTAATACTAGACTCGTGAATGACAGCAATCCTCCAGGCTTTAAAGAGTGATTTACCGGGGGGAGCTTGGTAAATACTGACAAAGGTTAAGATGAGGTATAAGTTAGCATAGAGCTGAGAGAAAAAAGATGTAAAGTCATTCCAATCATAACAAACTTTTTCTTAGTGCTCATAGTCAGAGAAATAAAGTACTAATGACTAAATTAAAATAATTCTCCAGAAAATCTGCCTGGAATAAACACAAGTGATTTAGTAGAACTGTAATAGTAAAGAATCAAAGGCAAGTTAAGATCCTGCTCTGTGACCTCCTTCCAAAAATCTATATTGGTATTAATAACAGTGCAACCGAAGAGTCTAGGTATAATCTTGTCTAAGAGCATTTCTTCCACACTACTGGATCTATTTCACTTGTTGCTTATTCACATATGCACACACACACGCAGATTTGCAAAAATACACATAATAAAAGAAATCAATCTCATATCAATTGTATCATTCCAAAGGAACTGAGGAATTAGATCTGTTATAAACAGCCACTGAGGAAAACAGAATGGAGGTTCCTCAGAAAATTAAAAATAGAATTACCAGAAGGTCCACAAATTCCACTTCTTGGTATTTATCCAAATCAATTGGCAGTAGGATCCTGATGAGGTATATGCACACCTATCTTCTTAGCAGCACTATTCACAAGAGCCAAAATGTGGAAGAAAACCAAGTGTCCATTGACAGATGAATTAATAAGCAAAATGTGGTATTCACACACAATGGAATACTACTCACCTTTAAAATTGAAGGAAATTATAACATATGCCACAACACTGCTGAAACTTAAGGACACTATTCTAAGTGAAATGGACCACTCGTGAAAAATGACAAATGCCATATGATTCACTTACATAAATTATCTAGACTAGTCCAATTCATAGAAACAGAAAGTAGAATGACAGTTGCCAGGGAATTATTGTATAATGGGTATAGTTTCAATTTGTAAGATGAAAAGTTCTGGAGATTAGTTGTACAAAAACGAGAATGTACATACGACTGAATTGTACACATAAGCAAGGTTAAGAAGGTAAATTTTGTTATGGATATTTTACCAAAATTAAAAATAAACAGGCACTACTCTAGTAATTCCCGATAATAGATGATTTTCTCTCCTTAGTTGTTTGTAACAATCCTTTCAATAGTGTTTGCTATGCTGCTGTTCTTTTGCAATGGAACAAATTACTTCTTCACAGGAAATGGAAGAGTTTCCCAGAGCTCTGGAGAAAATGGTATTGTGATGTTTACTCTGGGATCAATGGTCAGTAACATGACAGAAGAAAGGGCTGATGTGATTGCATCAGCCCTTGCCCAGATTCAACAAAATGTTACATAAAGTAATTCATAGTGGACGACAATTTACTGCATATGTTAATTTTTTTTTTTTTTTTTGTGAGGAAGATCAGCCCTGAGCTAACATCCATGCTAATCCTCCTCTTTTTGCTGAGGAAGACCGGCTCTGAGCTAACATCTATTGCCAATCCTCCTCCTTTTTTTTTCCCCCAAAGCCCCAGTAGATAGTTGTATGTCACAGTTGCACATCCTTCTAGAAGCTGTATGTGGGACGCGGCCTCAGCATGGCCGGAGAAGCAGTACGTCGGTGTGCACCCGGGATCTGAACCCCGGGCCGCCAGTAGCGGAGCGCGTGCACTTAACCGCTAAGCCATGGGGCCAGCCCTGCATCTGTTAAATTTTGAAAAGGGTCTGATTACAGAAATTTCCTGCATGAAAGGTAAACTTCATTATGTTATGATAGATCCAATTTATCTCAGATATGAGTTTAAAAACTAAAGTATACATGGCAGGTGCCAACAGTGCAGAGGGTGTTTTTGATTGACAATAACTTTGGCATTAACGTTGAGATCAGAAATAAGTATATTTAAGAGGTGCAGTGTGAAGTTTTGGTATTATAATGGTATGGTGGGCATGTACAGATATCATCACATTCTGCCCTGTCATTTCTCGTTTTCCGTGCAAGATTCATGAGGGCACTATACACAATACAGATGTTCTCAGAAACAAGTTAAATTTTAACAGTAACATTAAGCAAGAAGTGATGACAGTCTGAAAGGCATCCTGCAGTTTAGGCTTGCCAGGCAATCCAGGCCTCTTTTACTGCCCCTAAATTAAGTATAGGCCTATTCGATGTGCTTTTCAGGATGCAATGCAGAGAAAGGATGACCAGAGGTCACCAAGCTGCATCCAGGTACCTATCCACTCATGATGATTTAAAGAAAGAGAAAAACCAATCTCAAAATATGAAAGAGAAGAAGCTTCCCTTGTAGACTGGACCCTGCTAAAGTCTGAAGCAGGAAGACAAAAGAGAAAGGGTGGAGATAGGTGCAGCCTTTAAGGTGACCCTGTGCTTTAAAAATGTGTTCCCACAAGAACTCTGCTCCTAATCCATCTAAATAATAACACTTCGTGATTGAAGAGGGAGAAGGGAATATAAAAAGGAGTCAACTAGAAGCAAGCCTAGCATGGGAAAATTTCAGGTGTTCTCTTCTCCATAAAATATAGTGTAAAATATTTCTAATATCTAGAACATACCTGGAATCTCTGGGTATTTTTAAACTACTTTTTAGTTTCCTACCTGATATAGCTTTCTGCTTATCATCTATGCTAATTTGTTGAGAAGCTAAGTTACTTTAAGACTCACATAGCAAATAGACATTAACCACTGGTAAATTAGAATATAGCTTCTGAGGAATGCTTGGGAATTCCAAAATCTGCACCTAATTTTGGTACTGGACTTGGAAATGGCTTGGCTATAAAGAAACCATATTAATCATGCTACCAATATTTGGAGCATATTCTTGAAGTATTAACAAAAGTGGAATAAAATCTAGCATCATCATGATATTTGATTTTTTTCAACAGCTATACTGTTATTTATGAAATACCAACAGGCTCTTCTTTTCAACATTTAAAGAATTTTCAAACCTAACAATAGCGATAATACTTGAGACTTATACAAAAAAATTACTACTTGAAATTTTTCTTGGAAGTAGTGATTAATAATTAATGATTTAAAAGAAGATAAATGTACTTACCAAGCAGAAATTATTTATTATTAATAATAAGTTATTAATAATCAGAATTATTTTTTTCTCACATATAGCTGATGGCATACATTTCCCTCTTTCTAAATCAAAAGATGTAAAACTCTAATAAAATAACTTATGGAATAAGTGGATATAAGTAAGCCACTTCTCCCAACACTCAAAAAGAAATAAGCAGGCTAATATAGGGAAGTTGAGAGCTAGTATAATAAATAGTTAAAATAAGTTAGCGGATCAATAGTAATTTGCATTCTTTTGCACTAGAATTATATTGAATGCCTAAAAAATTGTATGTACTTGAATTCAGCATTGAAAATCTCATTTTTCTAATCCAAGTGTGAATCATGATTGCATTAATACTTGAGTAAATATAAAGTAAGTACATAAAAGGTGAGTATTCCTAGTACATCAATGTTTTAGTAGTTCTTGCTACTTAGCATCTCTTGTTCTCATTTCCTCATCTGTCATAATGAACAGGTTTAACTAGATGCCTCCTAATCTATTCAGATTTTAACATGCTATATCTTTTAGATGTTTGACTCATCGAATAAGGTATTTTCTTTATTCTAACAGGTTATATGGAGATTTGATGGCTAGAAACCAGATAACTTAGGGCCAAATACTCGGCTCTGTAAGTGGATCTCCCAGAATGACCTTCTCGGTAAGACTCTGGAAAACAAACACTGAAATGAGAGTAACTCCAAACAGAAGATAATAGTTCAACAGGAAACAAATTTGTTGAAGATTTATTATTGGAGACCTCAAAAAAAATTAACTTTCTTGTATTTATTTCCTAGTTCTACTGGGAAAGGATAAGCTTAACCATTCCTTCCTATGATTCCACCATCACCACCAACTTCCTGCTGCCTTGACACACTACTTATCAGACTGTGACTTCACTATTTCATTGAGAGAGTATATTCTAACATAGCTCCACTCATTTTTCTTTCCATGCATTCTTTTTCTATCCAGAACGTTCTGTTTCAATGTTGTCCGCTTGGCAATCTTGTATTCACTTTTCAATTCTCAAGTCATACATCAATCTTCTATGTAGCCTTCACTTACCTCTAGAGCAGACTTAGGTGCTTCATCCTTTGAGTTCTGAAAGACAATATAGTTTCATGTGTATAATAATCTGTTATCTAAAATATAATGCCTCTTTCCTGTCTTACATTGCTCTACTATCATTTTATTCTAAGATTTATGCTTAACAATTTGCTGAAATTCACCCAATCCTAGGTCATCCAAAAACCAAAGCCTTTATCACTCATGGTGGAGCCAATGGCGTCTATGAGGCGATCTACCATGGGATCCCTATGCTGGGCATTCCTTTGTTTGCAGATCAACCTGATAATATTGCTCACATGAAGACCAAGGAAGCAGCTATTAGATTGGACTTGAACACAATGTCAAGTATAGATTTGCTCAACGCATTGAAGACGGTCATTAATGACCCATCATAAGTATCACGATTTATTTAATAGATAGTATTTACAGATAGATTCATTTGCCAAAGGAGATTATGATTTTCACTCAATTTTTACGAGTCTAATTATGAAATTATGGACATGATTTAACCATTCTTAAATCCACTTTTATTTTCACCCAGACATTTATTTCAAAGCTGTATTTTAACCCCATAGATTTTATGGGTACCCAACTGGTGCAACAATTTCCTACTCAAATAATATAAAGTTACATAGGTAACTGTAAGAAGGATACATTTTTTAAAGCATGATAGAACCAGAGAAGGAAAGAATAATGAACGAGAAGAAATATCATAAACTCTTTCAATTTAGTAGCTATAATCCCTTAAACTATAAATCTCTTTTTATCAAAAATTGATTTTATTATTATCATTATTTTAACAGATCTTATAATGAGATATAATTTACATACTATAATTCACCATTAAAATTATAAAATTCAAATATATGTGGAGGGCCGGCCCCGTGGCTTAGCAGTTAAGTGTACGCGCTCCACTACTGGCGGCCCAGGTTCAGATCCCGGTCGCACACCGAGGCACTGCTTCTCCGGCCATGCTGGGGCCGCTTCCCACATACAGCAACTAGAAGGATGTGCAGCTATGACATACAACTATCCACTGGGGCTTTGGGGGAAAATTAATAAATAAATAAAATTATTTAAAAAAAAATCTTTAAAAAAAGAAAATATATGTGGAATGTTTACAGACCTATGAAACCATCAGAATAATATAAATTTAGGTCATTTTAATCACCACAAAAAGAAACCTGACATGTCTTAGAAGCCACTTCCCATTACCCCCTGCCCAAGTAACCACTAATCAGCTTTCCTTCTCCATAGATTAGCCCTTCTGGACATTTCATATACACTGAATTATACAATATATGGTCTTTGGCAACTAGCGTCTCTCACATAGGATAATGTTTTTGAATTTCTTCACTGTTGTAGCTTTCTTTGCTGAATAATATTCTATGATAAAGACATAGCACATTTTATTTACCTACTTATCTGTTCATGAATATTTTGGTTGTTCCACGTTTGGCTATTATGAATATTGCTTTGTATGCTTCTGTGTGAATATATATAAAGATGTCAGGACTTACAGTAAATATAAACAAAGTAAATCATTTAAAGACAAAGATTGTCAGAAAGGATTTTAAAAGCTAACTATATATACTATTCACAAGGCATGCTTAAATAGACTAGTACAAGAAAATTGTAAGTACAAAGGTAGGAAAAGATCTGTTTTAACAGTAACCAGAGGAAGATGTACATAGCTATACTAATATCAGACATAGTAGACCAGAAGCAATTCTAAAATAAAAGATAAATACTTCATATTGATAAATAGGTTAATCCTTAAAAACAATACAAATTATTAATTTGTAACACCTACTAGTAAATCCTCCAAATAAACTAAGTAAAAGTAGACAAAAAAAACACACATAAATCTATAGTTATAATAGGATGCTTTTAAAGACCTTTTTCTATAATACAGAAAAATATAATAAAATAAGTACATAAAAGGTTTGAAGAACACAATTTTAAAATGTAATCTATTTGTGTATATATTATATACATATATATAACAATGGTGAAAACACATTTTTATAGCATATAGAATAATTAATAGAATTGATCATGCGTGCTGGGGCAAAACTAAGACTTATCATTTGAAAATTTTCAAACCATAAAGAGCATATTATCTGGCCAGAAAAGAATTAAGTGAGAAATCATCAAAAAAAAGAACTAAAAAAACTCTAAATTTTGAAAATTAAGCAATACATTTCTAAATAATTCAGAGTCAACAAAGAAATCATAATCATACAGGCACCATCTTCTCAGCAATTCCCTTCTAGGTATTATGCAACATAAATGTATAAATGTGTAAACCAAAAGACATTTACAAGAATATTTACAACAACATTAGTAGAAATGGTCAAAATATTATTAACAATCCACGTGTCTGTCAATCATTATGAAGAGATAATAGGTGGTACTGTCATACATTGGATATACACAGCAATGGAATTCACCAACAACTGAGATAGACAGGACAAAAACTAATGAGTATTACTCATTAGTTCACCAACAACTGCTACCAAAAGACAAAAATGAGTATTACTATATAACTCCAATATTTAAACCAGAAAAACCAATCTATGACGTGGAAAGTAATGAAGCAGTTAATTTGTAGAAAGAATTAGTTAATAAGAGGCCCAAGAAAATGAGGAGCTTCTAGTAGCTTGTGGTATCCTATATCAATATGTAGGTAGTAGGTGTATTCATTTCATGAAATTGTCTAACTGATTATGAAATTGTGAGCTGTTCACTTAGGATATGTGCATTTTTCTTCTGTATTTGTTACTTAAAGGTATATTTTACAAAATGTATTGAATTTAGAAATCTAGAAAGAGAAAAAAATAAAAAATATGGAAGAAACGTCTAAGAGCGCTTGAGTGTGGCCAGAAAAACCTCTCTGAGAAGTGACACTGAAGCCAAAGCCTCCATCGGGAGTTAGAAGCAAGCCTTGCTGTGTTGCAGGGAAGAGTGCTCCAGGAGAGGGAAAGAGGGGACAAAAAGCGCAAAGGTGCTGAAGTGGGGACACATTTAGCAGCTTCAAAGAATAGCTAGAAGGCCAATGTGCTGACAATGTAGTGTGCATGGGACAAAAAGATTGGAGGAGAAGTTGCCAGGGGTCTGTCCATGTAGGTCCTGTAGGCCAAAGTACAGACTTGGAATCTGTTCTACATGGGATGAGAAATCAGATAGAAATTTTGAGCAGGGAGGTGTCATAATCTAACATGCATTTGAAAAGAATCATTCTGGCTACTGGGTGGAAAATAGACAGTAGAGATATGAACAGAAGAATTGAAACACAGAGATTGGTGAGGCGGCATTTCACCCATGATGACACAATTCCTCTTTAAAAACTTCAAGAGCATCATCCTAAAATGCATTCGTCGTCTGAATTATGGCCCTTTGAACGGCTCTTATCTTGTCCTCTGCTAGAAAATATTTAACTTTCTCACCTTACCTTCATCTTCACTTTTTAAAATATTTGTCATCAAAAAATTCCAATTTAAAAACCAAACTATCTGTGAAGATCCAAATAAAAATATACTTCTTGTGCAATTCTATGATATTTATTTTGAAACATATGTATAACACTTTAAAAACCTTTCATGGGAATGAGATGCTTAGGCAATTAAATTCCTTTCAATGTTGCTCTCTTTGTGTTTCTCCTTTAGACATAAAGAGAATGCTGTGAAATTATCAAGAATTCATCATGATCAACCAATGAAGCCTCTAGATCGAGCAGTCTTCTGGATCAAGTTTGTCATGAACCACAAAGAAGCCAAACACCTGCGGCCAGCCTCCCATGACCTCACCTGGTTCCAGTACCACTCTTTGGATGTGCTTGGGTTCCTGCTGGCCTGTGTAGCAACTGCTATGTTTGTCATCACAAAATGCTGTCTGTTTTGTTGCCAGAGGTTTGCTAAAACAGGAAAAAAGGAAAAGAGTAGTTGTATCTGAGGCCTGAAGCTGGTATGCCTCATATATGGGACTCCTCCAGTTAATTCCAGTAAGATGTTGTGATGTAAAGGTCCCTTCCTCTTCTGACAATACAACCTTCACAATTTAGCTTCTTAGATCAAAATTTATTTTTAAGTGATTCGCTACCTGTTTAATGGTTACAAATATGTTACGCCAAAGAGAAAAAGAGGTGGAAAATAAAATAAAAATAACACTATATGGGTATATTGATATTTATTATTCTAATGCAAAAGGTATACCAAAAGAAAATTATCGAGCTTAACTGTGTTTCAAACATTGCACATAGACACAAGAATATTAAGTACTCTATTCACAACATCAATATTATTGTGCAAATACTCAGAATACTTTAACTTCATGTTGATGCAGAATTTTGTAGTTTTATCCATTGCTAAAGAATCTATTCAATAGTTAGGATTGTGTAAAATGATTCACCCCTTCCATATGTATTGGGAGACCAGTAATGTTGCTTGGCTTTTACTGTGCATCCAGCCTCAGCATCATGCCTTACCTAAAGACATGCAAAGACGTGTTCTTTCACTCAGTTTAACTCCTTTCCCAGTGGAATGTATGTGTATTTACAAATATAGCAACGGCTACTTGCTTCCTTTTGTACAATGGAGCTATTTAAGAAAGAGTTTGGTTTCACTAGCTTCTTCTCATTACCTCACAGCCCTTTAAAAAGATTCACCTGGTTGCTGTCACTCTCATTTTAGCCTTTGATAATTGATGTAACATCCCAATTGTAGGTTTGATAATATAGAACCTGTACTCTAAAGGAATTATTGAATTTTCATTCTCTCCAAATGTATGTGCACACATTGATATATGTCCATTTCTACAAAACAAGGCACAACATCACTTAGATACTTACAGATATGGTGAGCAATTCAATGTGTTTGTTGAAGACAGTTTGAAATAATGATTCTTATTCTATATAACCATACTAGATCAGTGTGTCTCATTCATTCTTTTTTTCCTCAGAAGCTTATTGCCTCATCTCTCCCATTAACCTCATATGGAAACATTAAATCCTTTGGCATGACAGAAAGAGAATACAATCACCATTTGCTTTTAAACCTAGGCACACTATGACTTACAATAATCAACAAAAATGCAAAGAATATAGGAAGTATGTAAATTTTGAAAATATGTAAATCAAACCACAAGGATTCTCAAGGCCTTCCTGAATCATTGAATCATCAAGGATTCATTTTATGCTCAAAGTGCTCCAGGTTGAGAAAAATATGTCTGTGTTTATTGGTCAAGAGACCATCATCGGGCCGGCCTCGTGGCTTAGCGGTTAAGTGCGTGCGCTCCACTACTGCCAGCCGGGGTTTGGATCCCGGGCGCGCACCGACGCACCACTTCTCTGGCCATGCTGAGGCCGCGTCCCACATACAGCAACTAGAAGGATGTCCAACTATGACATACAACTATCTACTGCAGCTTTGGGGAAAAAAAGGAGGAGGATTGGCAATAGATGTTAGCTCAGAGCCGGTCTTCCTCAGCAAAAAGAGGAGGATTAGCATGGATGTTAGCTCAGGGCTGATCTTTCTCACAAAAAAAAAAAAAGATTATCATCAAAGTTTCATAACAAATATTGCCCAGTCTACTGTATGAATTTATTTTAAAAACAAGTTAAATCTTTAATGCTGAGGGAATTATAGGGTAAATTTGTTACAGATTCTCCCACATAACTACTCTAGATAATTGTCACATTTAAAAAATACAAAGTGCCATAATAAATAACACTAATTAAAAGTAAATTAATAAATAAAATAAGTAATTGTGATAATGAATAAATAAAGAAAGAATAAAGTACCATAGTAAATAATATTTTTAAATCATGCATATGGGTTTGATTAGTTTTCCTCCAAGTCTATCCTGCAACACATGAAACAGGAAAAGGACTGGTATCCATTGTATGATGAGAAATCTTACAAATCACCAACAAAAACCCAAACAGTCCAATATGAAACTAAATGGAGGACTGAACAGGAAATTCACGGAAGTAAGAATGGCATCTAATGTATAACAGACGTCAAAAGTATCGATACTTCAGGAAATATAAATTAAATCAATAAATTATTGTCCTAGAGAAGATTTATCAAACAAAAGAATCTGAAAAAATTATTTTTCAGACAGTATAATGTAGACTAACACTTTCAAATAAAATTTAAACATATCATTTAAGCCTGTGATTCTACATCTAGGAAACCATCTGCAGAAATACTTGCACATCCATACATTACATGACAGAAGTTCCCACAAGCACACAAATAGCTATCTGTCAATGAAAATACTCATCTCCTATGAAAGTTATAAGGTATACAGCAATTACAGAGAACAGTTAGATTACAAGCATTATTGTTGAATGCTCTCCTCATAACATTGCTACATAAAAACCAAGTTCTAGGTTTAAAAAAATAAGCATTATGCTCTTCTTCAGAAATAAAACTAAATATATGGAAATTTGTATATATACAAAGGAAATCATTTGGAAAAACACAGAATTTCCACTAATGAGAATTTAAATGTTTACATATGTCTTCATCGCTGACCTTTCACAGTACTATTTTCAAGTATTAATTGTGTGGTTTAAAAATTAATTAATTAATTAAATATATTGATTCAAGATAACAAGTTCCAAGATTTTGATGTTATGTTATCAATTCATTGGTGTCATTCAGATTACTTAAATTGACCAGAAATCTGGTGTTCTATCTATTTTATTGAGTTGGAGCTCTATTTAGGACATTTATTTTATGTTTAAAATATCCAGAATTAAATATATTACAATGTTTATTAAAATTTTTAATAGTTATAAAAATCGAACACAATTCTTAATGATTTTACTGTTTTTATTGTCAATATTTAATGAATTTTATGTTAGCTTACTGACCTCTGCTTGCTTACTTCAAAAGGTTATATTTGTGGTGATTTAAGAGATGACTACAGCAGTGGTCCAAGATGGTAGCATAGAAAGACCCTGAACTCACCTCCTCCCACAGATAGTCTGAATTTACACCTATGTATAGAGCACTTCCTCCTGAAGAAGAACTGAGGTCTGACTACATAGCTGCTACACAGCAAACAGAGGAAAGACATACAGAATGATAAGAGATGTGGAGATATAGTATCAAGGGGAACCCCACCTCTGATGTGGCAACTAGCAGAAAGGAGGGATATCTCAGAAGAGTTTCACAGGCTTGCCTGCCCTGGGGAAGAGCAAAAGAACAGTGATTTAGAGAGCACCTAGACTACATAGGAAGGAAATGCAATTTACGAGCTCCAGAGAATCTGTGAAACAGACAGGAAGCTGCTGGAACTCTCTGTGGAGGGAGGTACTGGAGAGTGCTATTTTTTGCATTCCCCTCCACCAGATAAGACAAGAGGGAGCAGGATCCAAATGGTCTATACAGCTTGTTAAGGCTGCCCCAGTGAGACATAGGCCCTTGGCCCACACCAGCTTCAGCAGACCCCTAAAGGGAAACCCAAGAAAGTGAGCCCTGAGACTCACTAAGTCAATGCCCACTATGGCTCCAGCCATCCCCCAAGGTTGGCTGTGGACAGGCAAAGTCTGGGAACCATTCAGCCCACACCTGCTTTTGATTCAGCTGTTCCCCAGCAGTGGCTCCAGCATGATGAACCCTAGGAAACACCTGGCCCATGCTAACTCTGATTCAAGCCATCCCCAATGCAGCCCTGGTGTGGGGTGCCTCTAACACCCCAGCCCATGCACCATCCAGTCCCAGGCATTCTTCAAAGTTTGCCCAGCATGGCTCACCCCAGAAAACACCCCCTTCACTCAATCCTACTCCTGCCAACCTGCCAAGATGGCCCAAGAGCAGTGCTCCAAGATTCTTCCAGCCTCTGCTCACTCCAGCTGGCATGCCAAGGCAGCCCAGACCCAGTATGTTTCAGGAATTTCTCAGCCCCTGACCCTGCCAGCTCTAGCCTGCCTACCAAAGCCATCTGGAACATGTTGTCTACACAGGGGACACTCCAACACAGGGCCACTCCTTCAAGACTGTGAGAGGTAGCTGTTTCACCTAATATATAGAAACAATCATAGAAAGTCAAAGAAAATAAAGAGAAAAAGAAATTTGTTCAAAAAATAATATAACACCCCCCCACCCACACACAGAAAAAACATAAATAAATGGAGATAAGTAACTTACCTGATAAAGAGTTCAAAGCAAGGATCATAAAAGTGGTCACCAAACTCAGGAGAAGAATTGAGGAACAGTGAGAACTTCAACAAAGAGTTAGAAAATATAAGAAAGAACCAATTAGAGCTGAAGAATAAAATAACAGAAATGAAAAATACACTAGAGGAAATCAACACCAGATTAGATGATACAAATGAACAGATCAGCAATCTGAAAGACAAAATAGTGGAAATCACCCAAGTAGACAGAAAAAAGAAAGAAGAATTAAAAAAAAAAAATGAGGATAGCTTAAGGGACATCTGGGACAGCATCAAGTATACCAAAATTTGCATTATAGGTGCCCAGAAGGAGAAGAGAGAGAGAAAGAGATAGAAAACTTATTTGGAGAATTAGTGCCTGAAAAATTCCTGAACCTGGGAAAGGAAAGAGACATTCAGGATCAGGAAGCACAGAGAGTGCCAAATAAGATGAACCCATGGAGATCCACACTAAGACATTATAAATTATAAGTTTATAATTTATAAGTAATTTATATACTTTATATACTTTATAATTATATTTATATAATTTATAATTTATAAGTAAGTTAAAAAGAGAGTTAAAGAGAGAATCTTATAGGCACCAAGAGAAAAACAAGAAGCCACATAATAGGGAACCCCTGTGAAACCACCAACTAGTTTTTCAGCAGATAATTTTGAGGGCAGAAAGGTGTGGCAGGATTTATTTAAAGTACTGAAAGGAAAAAACTTGCACCCAAGAATACTCTACCCAGCAAGGTTATCATTCAGAATTGAAGGAGAGATAAAGAGTTTCCCAGAAAAGGAAAAACTGAAGGAGATCATCACCACTAAATGAGCCTTACAATAAATGTGAAAGGATCTTCTTAAGGAAGACCACAACTAGAAATAAGAAAATGTATGAAAGAAAAAATCTAGAGGGGGCTGACCCAGTGGTGTAGTGGTTAATTGCATGCACACTGCTTCAGCAGCCTGGGGTTTGTGGGTTTGGATTCCAGGCACAGACCTATAGACCTCTCATCAAGCCATGCTGTGGAGGCATCCTGCATACAAAATAGAGGAAGATTGGCAAAGAAGTTAGCTCAGGGACAATCTTCCTCAAGCAAAAAGAGGAGGGTTGGCAACAGATGTTAGCTCAGGGCCAATCTTCCTCACAAAAAAAAAAGGAAAAGATAGAAAAATCTCAGTGGTAAAGGCAAATATTTAGTAAAGGCAATGCATGAGCCACTTTCAAAGCTATTATGAACATTAAAAGGCAAAAGTAGTAAAATTAACTATAGCTAAAATAAGTAGTTGAGGGATACACAAAATAAAAAGGTATAAAATATGATGTCAAAAACTTAAGACTTGGGAGGTAATAAAAATGTAGTACTTTTAGAAAGTGTTCAAAATCAAGCAATTACCACCAGAAAATAGACTGCAATATATACAGATTGATATATATGAACCTCAGGGTAACCAAAACCAGAAAACTAAAATACATCCCAAAAAAATAAATAGAAAGAAACCCAAACATAACAATAAAAAAACACATCAAATCACAAAGGAAGAGACCAAGCCTGGAAGAAAGAAATGGAAAATAACTACAAACACAACTAGAAAACAATTAATAAAATAGAAATCAGTACAAACCTATCAATAATTACTTTAAATGTAAATGGACTAAATGCTCCAATCCAAAGACATAGGGTGGCTGAATGGATAAAGAAACAAGAACCATCTATATGCTGCCTCTAAGACCTCATTTTGGATCTAAAGACACACACAGACTGAAAGTGAAGGGATGGAAAAAGATATTCCATGCAAATGAAAATGAAAAGAAAGCTGGAGTAGCAATACTCATATCAGAAAAAATAGACTTTAAAATAAAGACTGTAACAAAAGACAAAGAAGGACATTGCATAGTAATTAGGGGCCAATCCAAGAAGAAATATAGCATTTGTAAATACTTATGCACCAACATAGGGGTACCTAAATATATAAAGCACATATTAATAGACATAAAACGAGAAAATGACAGTAATACAATAATAGTAGGAAACTTTAATACCTCACTTGTATCGATGGATAGGGAATCCAGTCAGAAAATCAATAAGGAAATTGGCCTTAAATGAAACACTAGACCAGATGGACTTAATAGGTGTATACAGAATATTCCCTCCATAACAGTGCAGAATACACATTCTTTTCAAGTGTTCATGTAACATTCTGCAGGATAGATCACATATTAGGCCACAAAACAAGACTCAATGAATATAAGACGATTGAAATTATGTCAAGCAACTTTTCTGACTACAAGTGTATGAAACTAGAAATCACTTTAAGAAGAAAACTAGAAAAAAACCCAAACACTTGGGGACTAAATAATATGCCACTAAACAACTGATGAGTCAATGAAGAAATTGAAAAGGAAATCAAAAAACACCTGGAGAGAAATGAAAATGAAAATATGGCATAAAAAATTTATGGCATACTCAAAAGCAGTACTAACTGGGAAGTTTATTGCAATAGAGGCCTACATCAAGTAACAAGAAAAATCTTGAATAAACAATCTAACAGCACACCTAAAGGAAATAGAAAAAGAAGAACAAAAAAAGCCTAAAATCAGTAGATGTAAAGAAATAATAAAAATCGGAGTGGAAATAAATGAAATAAAGACTAAGAAAAGCAATAGAAAAAGATCTATGAAACAAAGATCTCATTCTTTGAAAAGATGAACAAAATTGACAAACCCTTAACTAGACTCACCAAGAAAAATAGAAAGAATGTTCAAATAAATAAAATCAGAAATGAAAGAGAATTTAAAATGAACACCACAGAAATACAAAGGATTATAAGAACTATTAAAAGCTATAGGCCAACAAATTGGATAATCTAGAAGAAATGGATAAATTCTTAGAACCACGCAACCTTCCAAAACTGTATCAAGAAGAAATAAAGAATCTGAAGACTGATCACTAGTAAGGAGATACAAACACTGATCAAAGAACTCCCAAAAAACTATAGGCCAGGACCAGATGGCTTCCTTTGTGAATACTACCAAACAAAGAAGTCTTAATACTTAGCCTTCTCAAACTCTTCCAAAAAATTGAAGAGGAAGGGACACTTCCTAACTCATTCTACAAGGCAAATGTCACCCTGATACCAAAACAGGACAATGATAACATAACAAAAGAAAATTACAGGCCAATACTGCTGATGAACATGGATACAAAAACCCTCAACAAAATATTAACAAATCAAATAGTACAATACATTAAAAAGATCATACACCATGGTTAAGTGGGATGTATTTCAGGGACACAACAATGGTTCAACATATGGAAATCAATCAACATGATACACCACATTAATAAATGAAGATAAAAAACACATGATCATCTCAAGAGATACAGAGAAAACATTTGACAAGATACAGCATACATTTATGCTTAAAAACTCTGAATAAAATAAGTCTAAAAGGAAAGTACCTGAACATAACAAAGGCCATATATGACAAACTCATGGCTAACATCATACTCAATGGTGAAAAACTGAAAGTTATCCCTCTAAGGACAGGAACCAGACAAGGATGCCCACTTTCAACACTCTTATTTAACATAGCATTGGGAACTCAAGCCACAACAATCAGGTAAGATAAATAAATAAAACTGATCAAAATTGGAAAGAAAGAAGTAAAACTAACACTATTTTCAGATGACATGATTTTATGTGTAGAAAACCCTAAAGAATCCACCAAAAAATGAATAGAAATAATAAACAAATACAGAAAAGTTGCAGGGCACGAAATCAACGTACAAAAATCAGTTGTGTTTCTATATACTAACAACAAAATAGCAGAAAGAGAAATTAAGAATACAACCCCATTTACAATTGGAACAAAAAGAATAAAAAACTTAGGAATAAATTTCACCATAGAGGTGAAAGACCTGTACACTAAAAACTATAAGACATTGGTGCAAGAAATTGAAGGAGACACAAAGATATGGAAAAATATTCCACGCTGATAGATTAACGTAGTTAAAATGTCCATACTTCCTGAAGCAATCTACAGATTCAATGCAATCTCTATCAAAGTCTCAGTGACACTGTTCACAGAAAAAGAACAAAGAATCCTAAAATTTATTTGGAACTAGAAAATACCCCAAATAGCCAAAGCAAACCTGAGAAAAAGAACAAAGCTGGAGGTATCACATTCTCTGATTTCAAAATATACTACAAAGCTATAGTAATCAAAACAGCATGGTACTGGCACAAAAACAGACACACAGATCAATGGAACAGAATTGAGATCCCAGAAATAAACCCACACATCTATGAACAGCTAATTTTCCATAATGGAGCCAAGAACATACAATGGAGAAAGGAAAGTTTCTTCAATAAATGGTGCTGGGAAAACTGGACAGCCACATGCAAAGAATGAAAATAGACAATAATTTTAAACCATACACAAAAATTAACTCAAAATGAATTAAAGACTAGAATGTAAGACCTGAGACTATAAAAATCCTAGAAGAAAACATAGGCAGTTCGTTCTTCAACATCAGTCTTAGCAGTATGTTTCTGAGTACCATGTCTCACTAGGCAAGAGAAACAAAAGAAAAAATTTAAAAATTGGACTACATCAAACTAAAAAGCTTCTGCACAGCAAAAGAAACCATCAACAACAAAAAAAGACAACCCATGTACTATGAGGAAATACTTGCAAATCATATATCTGACAAGCGGTTAATTACCAAAATATGTAGAGAACTCATACAACTCAATGAAAACAGAAAATTGAACAACCTAATCAAAAAAATGAGCACAGGGTATGTACAGACATTTTTCCAAAGAAGATATACAGATGACCATCAGGCACATGAAAAAATGTTCAACATCACTAATTATTAAGGAAATTCAAATCAAAACTACAATGAGATACCACCTCTCACCCATCAGAATGGTTTAAATTAAGAAGACAAGAGGGGCCTGCCCAGTGGGATAGTGGTTAATTTTGCACACTCTGCTTCAGCAGCCCAGGAATCGCCAGTTCGGATCCTGGGCATGGACCTACACACTGCTCATCAAGCCGTACTGAGGTGGCTTCCTACATAGAGCAACTAGAAGGATGTGCAACTACGGCATACAGCTATCTACTGGGGCTTTGGGGAGAAAAAAGGAAAAATGGAGGAAGATTGGCAACAGATGTTAGCTCAGGGCCAATCTCTGTCAAAAAAAAATTTTTTTTTAATTAACAAGAAAAGAAATAACAAGCATTGGAGATGATGTGGAGAAAAGGGAACCCTGATACACTGATGATGGGACTGCAAACTAGTAACCGCTATGGAAAATAGTATAGAGATTTCTTACAAAATTCAGAATAGAATTCCCATATGGTCCAGCTATTGCACTACTGGGTATTTATCCAAAGAACATGAAATTAATAATTCAAAAAGATACATGCACCCTTAGGTTCAATACAGCATTATTCACAATAGCCAAGACATGGAAGCAACCCAAGTGTCCATCAACAGATGAATGGGGGCTGGCCCGGTGGTGCAAGTGGTTAAGTGCATGCGCTCCGCTTTGGCAGCCCGGGGTTCGAAGGTTCGGATCCCAGGCATGCACCGATGCACCACTTGGTAGGCCATGCTGTGGCAGCATCCCATATAAAGTAGAGGAAGATGGGCACGGAAGTTAGCTCAGGGCCACTCTTCCTCAAGAAAAAAAAAAGGCGAGGATTGGCATCGGATGTCAGCTCAGGGTTAGTCTTCCTCACAAAAACAAAAAACAAACAAACAAAAAAATGAATGGAAGAAGATGTGGTATTTATATACATACACAATAGAATACTACTCAACTATAAAAAAACAAAATCATGTTGTTTGCAACAATATGGATGGATCCAGAGGGTATTATGCTAAGCAAAATAAGTCAGACAAAGACAAATACTGCATGAGTTCACTCATATGTGGAAGATAAACAAATATATTGAAGATAAAAACAAACATAGATAAAGGGAACAGTTTGGTGGTTACCAGAGGGGAAAGGGATGGGGGAGGGAAGAGGGGGGTATAGAGGTACATATGAATGGTGATGGATAAAAACCAGATTATTGGTGGTGAACATGATGCAATCTATACAGAAACTCAAAGACAATAACGTACATCTGAAATTTATACAATGCTATAAGCCTGTATGACCTTAATAAAATAATTTTTTTTGAAAAGAATAAAACATCTAGGAATATATTTAACCAAGAAGTGAAAGACCTGTACTCTGAAAACTATAAGACATTGATAAAAGAAATAGAAGATGACACAAATAAATGGAAAGACATACTGTGCTCATGGATTGGAAGAATTAATATCATTAAAATGGCCATGCTACCCAAAGGAATCTACAGATTCAGTGCAATCCCTACCAAAATACCAATGGCATTTTCTACAGAACTACGTCAAAGAATCCTAAAATTTTTATGGAATTACACATAACCTGAAATAGAACAAAGCAATCTTGAGAAAGAAGAATAAAGCTGGAGGTATCACGCTGCCTGATTCACACTATATTACAAAGCTATAGTAACCAAAAAAGTGTGGTACTGTCCAGAAATAAAACCACACATACGTGGACAACTAATCTACGACAAAGCAGCTAAGAACATACAGTAGGGAAAGGAAAGTCTCCTCAATAAATGATGCTGGAAAAACTGGACAGCCGCATGCAAAAGAGTGAAAGTAGACTATTATCTTTCACCCTACACAAAAAGTAACTCAAAATGGATCAAAGACTTGAAGGTAAGACCTGAAACTATAAAACTCCTAGAAGAAAATATAGGCAGAACACTCTTTGACATCAGTCTTAGAGGGATCTTTCGAATCCCATATCTACTAGGATAAGGGAAACAAAAGAAAAAATAAACAAGTGGGATTTCATCAGACTAAAGAGCTTCTGCAAGGCAAATGAAACCAGGATCAAAATGAAAACACAACCCATCAGCTGAGAGAAAATATTTGCAAATCACATATCTGACAAGGGGTTAATCTCCATAGTGTATAAAGAACTCACAAAACAGAAAGACAAAAAAACAAATAACCAGATCAAAAAATGGGCAGAGGATATGAACAGACATTTTTCCAAGGAAGATATACAGATGGCCAAAGGGCATATGAAAAGATGTTCAACATCACTAATCATCAGGGAAATGCAAATCAAAACTACACTAAGATATCACCTTACAGCCGTGAGAATGGCTAGAATCACCAAGATTAAAATAACAAATGTTGGAGAGGAAGGATGTGGAGAAAAGGGAACCCTCATTCACTGCTGGTGGGAATGCAAACTGGTGCAGCCTCTATGGAAAACGGTATGGAGATTCCTCAAAAAATTAAAAATAGAAATACCTTATGATCCAGCTATGCCACTTCTGGGTATTTATCCAAATAACTTGAAATCAATAATCCAAAGTGGCTTATGCACCCCTATACTCATTGCAGCATTATTCACTATAGCCAAGAAGTAGAAGCAACCCAAGTATTCATCGACAGATGTT
Organism: Ceratotherium simum simum; assembly: GCF_057802395.1. Classification (NCBI taxonomy): domain Eukaryota; kingdom Metazoa; phylum Chordata; class Mammalia; order Perissodactyla; family Rhinocerotidae; genus Ceratotherium; species Ceratotherium simum. Next base: position 54,769,388 of record NC_141907.1, on the reverse strand, counting down.
TGGGTAAAGAAGATGTGGTATATATATGCAATGGAATAACACTCAGCCGTAGGAAAAGACAAAATTGTCCCATTTGCAGCAGCATGGATGCACCTGGAGGGTATTATGTTAAGTGAAATAAGCCAGACAAAGACAAACACAGTATGACTTCACACATATGTGGAATGTAAACTAACACACAGACAGAGAGAACAGTTTGGTGTTTACCAGGGGGAAGTGCGTTGGGGGGTGGGCACAAGCAATGAAGGAGTGCATTTATACAGTGACTGACAATAATGTACAACTGCAATCTCACTATATTATAAACTATTCTGACATCAATAAAATAAGTGAAAGCTAAAAAAAATTTTTTTTTACTTTAAAACGTTATATATATATAAAAAAAAGTATAGTACTGGCACAAAAGCAGACATATAGATCAATGGAACAAAATAGAGAGCCTAGAAATAAACTCACACAATATGTTTATTTCTTATCATGGAGATCATTTCATAATATATATAAATATCAAATCACTATGATGCACACCTGAAACTAATATGTTATTGTATGTTATTTAAACTTCAATTAAAAAAAAAGAAACTCCGGTATTAGTAGGTGCAGACAAGATCACCTATTAAATAAACTCAAAAAGAAAGAGATAATCTGAATAGGACAACAACAAAAAAAGATTGAATTAGTAATCAAAAAACTACCTACAAAGAAAAGCTCAAACCATGATCGCTTCACTGATGAATTTGACCAAGAATCAATATCAATTCTTCAAAAAGATCATCCAAAAAGTATTAAAGGAGGAAACACTTGCCAACATATTCAATAAGGCCCTGATACAGAAAACACACAAAACCATCACAAGAAAAGAACACTACAGACCAATATCTCCTATGAATGTAGACACAAAAGTCCTTACAACATGTGAGCAAACCAAAACCAGGAATATACAAAAGGGATTATACACCAAGAAAAACTGGAATTTATCCCAGGAATGCAAAATTGCTCTAACAACTGAAAAATAATTAATATAGCACACCATTATCAATAAAATGAAGGACAAATCTGCATGATCATCTCAATAAAAGCCAAAAAATCATTTGACAAAATCCAATGTCTTTCATGATGAAAATACTCAATAAACTAGGACTAGAGGGAAACTTCCTCAAATAGGTAAAGTATCTACAAAAAACCCACAGCTGACATCATACTTGATGGTGAAACACTAAATGATTTTTTTTAGATAAAGAGCTGGATGCCGAGGTCCACTCTCATTTCTATTCAACACTTTATTGGAGGGTAAAGCCAAGATATTTGGCAAGAACATAAAATAAAGAAATCCACATTGGAAAGGAAGACATAAAACTACCTCTATTGCCAAATGAAATGATTTTATATAGAGAAAATATTTAGGAATTCACTAGAAAATATACAGTATACAATAGCAATAAACAATACAAAATGAAATTAAAAAACAATACCACCATAGTCTTATGTCACATAATTACAGGGATATATTCTGAGAAAAGCATAATTAGGCAATTTTGTCATTGTGCGAACATCATAGACGGCACTTAAACAAACTTAGATGGTATAGCCTACTATACAGTTAGGCTATATGGTAAAAACTTGTGGGATCACCGTTGAGTATGCGGTCCGTCATTGACTGAAATATCAATATGCAGCTCATGACTGTGCAATAGCAAGAAAAGAATAAAATACTTAGGAATAAATTTAACGAGAAAATTGCAAACTTACACTGTGGAAACCACAAAACCTTGTGGAAATGTATTTTAAAAGATCTAAATAAAAGGAAAAACATCTTACATTCTAGGATCTAAACACAATGTTGTTGTAATGGCAATTCGCCACAAATTGATATACAGAATCAACACAATCTCTACCAAATGCCAGCTGATTTGTTTGCAGGAATTGCCAAATTAATCCTAAAATTCACATAGATATTCAAGGGATATAAAAATCACCAAACTATCTTGAAAAAAAGAACAAAATTAGAGGAATAATACTAATTGATTTCAAAACCAACTACAAATCACACTACTCAACAGAGTGTGATATAGGCATACAGATAAGCAAGCAAATCAATAAAATAGACATCAGAATCCATAAATATACACACATTGAAGGTCAATTGATTTTTGACAAAGGAATGAACACTCATTTAAATAAATTCTTCAAGAGGGAGAGAAGTCAAGATGGCAGCATAAGCAGACTCGGAACTCACCTCCTCCCACGGACACAGACAATTTACAACTACTCATGGAAAAATTACCCCTGAGAGAGAACTGAAAACTAGATAATAGGAACTCCTGCAACAAACGACAATCTTAATTTAGGTGGAAGAGGCAGAAATTTCCTTCTGGAGAGAAAAAGTGCCGCCTTCACCAGCCACAGTGCTTCACAGCCGCCCGGGAACAGCCCACAGGTCTGCAGCCCTCCCTGGAGGAGTGGGGCCCTGAGCCGGGAAGTGCCCCCAATGTGGGCATTTTGTGGACCAAGCACAATCGAGACGAGTGGCATAATATCTGACTTTGCCTGCTACTAAAACATTGGGGAGTACCCCCAGAAAAGCTGGTTCACACAGAAATTAAAACTGGCTCTTAAAGGGCCCATGCGCAAACTCACCCGTTACAGAAACCAACATAAAATCACCAGAAAGAAAGGTGCACAGTGCTTTGGTGAAAAGAGACTCACCTCATAGGCTTTGAGTACGTCTCAATGAGAGGTGAGACCTCTCCAGGGACTGGGACATTGGCGGTGGCCATTGTTGCAGCCTGGTGTGGGCATGCGGACACAGATGCTGACAGATGCCATTGGAGTTTTCCCTGGGGCCTGCTAGCCCAGGGTCTGCCCCACTCACTAGAGCACCAATTTAATCCAGCTCAGTCAGGGCAGGCAGCCCACTTTAGGGACTGGCCCCACCCAACAACAAGCCCTCAGGCAACTTGTGGGCCTGCATAGATTGGTGACTGGATTCTCTGCACCCTGGCAACTGGGCCCACTTCTGTGGGGCAGGGCGTGCACAAAGAGTGGGTGGAGAGTGTGGGGCAGTGTTGGAGTGTGTGACGCTCCCACCATGGAGACACTGGGTCCATTTCAAGAAGTCGGGGCATGCACACGGGGCAGGACTGTGTTGACTGTGTGTGTGGACCTGTGGGCGGCAGGCCTTGTCAACTGCAGAAGATTTGTGCCCCTCAAAGACCTACATAGGGGGTTTGGCCCACCTTCCAAAGCCTGAAACAATTGGGTGCTCCTGTGCCTGAAGCCAGCCCCACTCAGCTGCAATCCACAGAGAGCTGACAAGAGACCTAAAGGATGGAGGCTTATAGCAATTGTAAGCCCTTGAGCCTAACAACCTGCCATGCTGGGGACTTATTCACTTAAAAGAAATACTGCAACACAAATGTGGTATTAGAACTTGCAGCCAACTGTGCTGGGGCTCCCCACACCTGATAAAGAGACTGAAGGGCCCACAAAAACTACAAGCAGCTGAGCATTACAACAGCTGGCCAGGAGCATAACTCAGCCTCCCAGGGCATGTACAGGGAGAGCAAACACACTACAACAGAAAGACACACGTGCCCTACATAGGGGACACCCCTGGAACATTGAGAACTGAGGGAAGCACACTGCGGGCCTCCTAAGGCATCACTTATATAAGGTCACCTATCCAAGAGCAGGAGATGTAGCTGACCTACTTAATACATAGACACAAGCACAGGGAAAGAGGCAAAACGAGGAGGCAAAGGAATACATTCCAAGTAAGGGAACAGGACAAAACCCCAGAAAAGGAACTAAGTGAAACAGAAATGAGCAACCTACCCAACAGAGAGTTCAAACAAAGAGTGTTAAGGATGCTCACTGATTTTGGGAGAAGAATACATGAATTCAGTGAGAATGTCAACAAGGAAATGGAAGATATAAAAAAGAACCAATCAGAAATGAAGAATACAATACTGGAAATGAAAAATTCACTAGAGGGACTCAAAAGCAGAGTAGAGGATACAGAAGAATGGCTCTGTGAGCTGGAGGAAAGACTGGAAGAAATCACACAAGCTGAACAGGTAAAAGAAAAAAGAATTAAAAAGTGTGAGGTCAGTCTAAGGGGCCTCGGGGACAACATCAAGTGCACTAACATCCATGTTATAGGTGTCCCAGAAGGAGAAGAGTGAGACAAAGGGGCAGAGAATCTATTTGAAGAAATAATAGATGAAAACTTCCCTAACCTAAGGAAGGAAACAGACATCCAGGTACAGGAAGCACAGAGAGCACCAAACAAGATAAACCCAAAGAGGCCCACACCAAGACACATCATAATTAAAATGTCCAGAATTAAAGATAAAGAGCGAATTCTAAAAGCCACAAGAGAAGAACAAGTTACATACAAATGAAACCCCATAAAGCTATCAGCTGACTTCTCAGCAGAAATCATACAGGCTAGAAGAGAGTGGCACAATATATTTAAAGTGCTAAAAGGAAAAAGCTGACAGCCAAGAATACTCTACCCAGCAAGGTTATCATTCAAAATGGAAGGAGAAATAAAAAGTTTCCCAGACAAGGAAAAATTAAAGGAGCTTGTCACCAAGAAACCAGTACTACAAGAAATGCCAATGGGACTATTTTAAGGGGAAAAGAGAAGACCACAAATAGGAAAAAATATCTATTTCTATGATAAGAGGGTAATGGATACAAATGCACAAAAAAAAGATTAGATATGGTATCAAAAACAAAATGTGGGAGGAGGGGAGTTAAAGAGTACTGCTTTCAGACAGAGGTCACATTAAAGAGATCATCAGTTCTCTATATGGACCCCATGGTAATCACAAACCAGAAACCTATAATAAATAGACAAAAAACTAAGAGAAAGGAACCAAAACATAATACTAAAAAAAGCCATCAAACCACAAGGGAAGAGAGAAAGACAAGAAGAAAGGAACAGAGAAGGACTACTAAAACAATGAAAAAAAAAAAGTTAAAAAATGCCAGTAAGTACATACTTATCAACAGCTATTTTAAATTTCAACGGACTAAATGCTCCATTTAAAATGCATAGGGTGGCTGATGGATAAAAAAACAAGACCGATACATATGTTGCATACAAGAGACAGATTTAGACCTAAAGACACTCACAAACTGAAAGTGAAGGGATGGAAAAAGATACTCCACACAAATGACAATGAAAAGAAAGCTGGGGTAGAAATACTCATATCAGACAAAATGGACTTTAAAACAAAAACTGTAAAAAGAGACAAAGAAGGGCATTACATAATGATCAAGGGAACAATCCAACAAGAGGATATAACACTTGTAAATATCTATGCACCCAATGTAGGTGCACCTAAATATATAAAGCAGTTATTAACAGACATCAAAAGAGAAATAGACAGTAACACAATAATAGTAGGGGACTTGAACACTCCACTTACACCAATGGATAGATCATCCAAACAGAAGATCAATAAGGAAATATTGGCCTTAAATAACACACTAGAACAGACGGATCTAGTAGATATATACAGAACATTCCATCCAAAAACCAAAGAATACATGTTCTTTTCAAATGCACATGGAGTATTCTCCAAGACTGATCACCTATTAGGCCACAAAACAAGTCTACATAAATTTAGAAAATTGAAATAATACCAAGCATCTGTTCTGACCACAACGGTATGAAACTAGAAATCCACTGTAGGAAGAAGTTCAGAAAAGCTACCAATATGTGGAGATTAAACAAAATGCTACTGAACAATGATTGGGTTAATGAAGAAATCAAAGGAGAAATCAAAAAATACCTGGAGACTAATGAAAATGAAAATACAACATGCCAGAATTTATGGGATACAGCAAAAGTGGTTCTGACAGGGAAGTGTATAGCAATACAGCCTACCTCAACAAACAAGAAAAATCTCAAATAAACAATCTAACAATGCACCTAAAGGAACTGGAAAAAGAAGAAAAAACAAAGCCCAAAATCAGTGGAAGAAGGGAAATAATAAAAATCAGAGCAGAAATAAATGAAATAGAGAAAAAAGAAACTATAGAAAAAATTAATAAACCCGAGAGCTGGTTCATTGAAAAGACAAACAAACTTGACAAACCTTTAGCTAGACTCGCCAAAAAAAAAAAGAGAGAAGGCTAAAATAAGTAAATTCAGAAATGAAAGAGGAGAAATTACAACGGACACCTCAGAAATACAAAAGATTATAAGAGAATACTATGAAAAGCTATATGCCAACAAATCCGACAATCTGGAAGACATGGATAAATTCTTAGAATCATACAACCTTCCAAAACTGGATCAAGAAGAAGTAGAGAATTTGAATAGACCAATCACCAGTAAGGAGATCGAAACAGTAATCAAAAACCCCCCCAAAAATAAAAGTCCAGGGCCAGATGGCATCCCTGGTGAATTCTACCAAACATTCAAAAAGACTTAATACCTATCTTTCTCAAACTCTTCCAAAAAATTGAGGAGGGGGGAAGCTCCCTAACTCATTCTACAAAGCTGACATTACCTTGATACCAAAACCAGACAAGGGCAACACAAAAAATGAAAATTACAGGCCAATATCACTGATGAACATCGATGCAAAAATCCTCAACAAAATACTAGCAAATCACATACAACAATACATTAAAAAGATTATACACCATGATGAAGTGGGATTTATTCAAGGTATGCAGGGGTGGTTCAACATTCGCTAATCAATCAACTTGATACACCACATTAATAAAATGAAGAATAAAAATCACATGATCATCTCAATAGATGTAGAGAAAGCATTTGACAAGATACAGCATCTATTTATGTTAAAAACTCTGAATAATATGGGTATAGAAGGAAAGTACCTCAACATAATAAAGGCTATATATGACAAACACACAGCTAATATCATCCTCAATGGTGAAAAACTGAAAGCTATCCCTCTAAGAACAGGAACCAGACAAAGATGCCCACTGTCACCACTCCTATTTAACATAGTATTGGAAGTCCTAGCCAGAGCAATCAGGCAAGTAAAAGAAATAAAAGGGATGCAATTGGAAAGGAAGAAGTGAAACTGTCACTATTTGCAGATGACATGATTTTGTATATAGAAAACCCTAAAGAATCCACCAAAAAATTTTTAGAAGTAATAAACAAATACGGTAAAGTTGCAGGATACAAAAATCAACATACAAAAATCAGTTGTATTTCTATACACTAACAACGAAGCAGCAGAAAGAGAAATTAAGAATACAATCCCATTTACAACTGCAACAAAAAGAATAAAATACCTAGGAATAAACTTAACCAAAGAGGTGAAAGATCTGTACACCAAAAATATAAAACACTGTTGAAAGAAATGAACAAGACACAAAGAAATGGAAAGATATTCCGTGCTCTTGTATTGCAAGAATTAACATAGTTATAATGTCCATACTTCCTAAAGCAATCTATAGATTCAATGCAATCCCTATCAAAGTTCCAACAACATTTTTCACAGAAATAGAACAAAGAATCCTGAAAATTATATGGTACAAGAAAAGACCCCGAAGAGCTAAAGGAATCCTGAGAAAAAAGAACAAAGCTGGAGGTATCACACTCCCTGATTTCAAAATATACTACAAAGCTATGGTAACCAAAACAGCATGATACTGGAACAAAAACAGACACACAGATAAATGGAATAGAATCGAAAGCCCAGAAATAAACCCACACATCTATGGACAGCTAATCTTCGACAAAGGAGCCAAGAACATACAATGGAGAAAAGAAAGTCTCTTCAACAAATGGTGTTGGGAAAACTGGACAGCCACATGCCAAAAAATGAAAGTAGATCCTTACCTTACACCATACACAAAAATTAACTCCAAATGCATTAAAGACTTGAAAGTAAAACCTGAAACTGTGAAACTTCTAGAAGAAAACATAGGCAGTACACTCTTCAACATCGGTCTTAGCAACATCTTTTCAAACACCACGTCTGACCGGGCAAGAGAAACAATAGAAAAAATAAACAAATGGGACTACATCAAACTAAAAAGCTTCTGCACAGTAAAGGAAACCATCAACAAAATCAAAAGACAACCTAACAATTGGGAGAAGATATTTGCAAACCATACATCTGATAAGGGGTTAATCTCCAAAATATATGAAGAACTCATGCATTTCAGCAATGAAAAAACTAATAACCCAATTAAAAATTAGGCAAAAGACTTGAAGAGACATTTCTCCAAAGAAGATATACAGATGGCCAACAGGCACATGAAAAGATGTTCAACATCATTAACTATCAGGGAAATGCAAATCAAAACTACAATAAGATATCACCTCATGTCAGTCAGAATGGTTATAATTAACGAGACAGGAAATATCAAGTGTTGGAGAGGATGTAGAGAGAAGAGAACTCTCATACACTGCTGGTGGGAGTGCAAAGTCGTGCAGCCACTATGGAAAACAGTATGGAGATTCCTCAAAAAATTAAGGATAGATAGAACTACCATATGATCCAGCTATTCCACTGCTAGGTATTCATCCAAAGAACTTGAAAACACCAATGCATAAAGATACATGCACTCCTGTGTTCATTGCAGCGTTATTCACAATAGCCAAGACTTGGTAGCAACCTAAGTGCCCATCAAGGGACGAATGGATAAAGAAGACGTGGTATATATACACAATGGAATACTACTCAGCCATAAGAAACGATGACATCCAGCCATTTGTGACAACATGGATGGACATTGAGGGTATTATGCAAAGTGAAATAAGTCAGAAGGAGAAGGTTAAATATTGTATGGTCTCACTCACTAAGTAGTAGATAATAACAACAACAAGCAAACACATAGAGACAGAGATTGGATTGGTGGTTACCAGAGGGGAGAGGGGGCAAGGAGGGCAAAAAGAACAATTAGGCACACGTGTGTGGTGATGGATTGTAACTAGTATTTGGGTGGTGAACATGAGAACATGATGTAATCCATGCAGAAATAGAAGTATAATGATGTACACCCGAAATTTATACAATGTTATAAACCAATATTACTTCAATAAACAAAAAAATTTTTAAAAAAATATATTATCACAAAAATAAAAAAAAAAAGACTAACTTAGCTCAGCATATGAGGAGACGATAGCCGAGAAAGACAGAAGAGTAATATATTTTTCATTCTACAGAAGGCTAAGGGACGTCTTTGTAGCTCACATGAGATCCTTGGGGAATGCCGGGCAGTCATGAATGCTAAACTCCTTGGCATTCCTGCCAAGAGGACGTGGCTTACATGATCCAGGCCATAACAACTTCATAGGCAACACGGAGAGTGACAGGTTGGCTTATGCTGGAGGTTTTACACTTTGCCTTCTTGAAGGCAATGCTTAGCCACCACTCCCCACGTTTACAGCCAGTTCCACCTCCAAAGAGGTTGGAAGACACCTTTTACAGTTTCAGTAATAGTATTCAGTTATCCTTGTGAGTGCAAAAGGGGAGGTTTTGGAAAGAATTTCTCCTATCACGCACAGTTGCTGGGGGTATTAAATCATGGATTTCTTGCTTTAAAACAAATAAATAAATAAATAAATTCTTCAGGAGAAACTGATTATCCACATGTAAAAGAATGAAGTTGGACTGCCTGCCTCAAACCATATACAAAAATTACTCAAAATGGATCACAAAACTAAATGTAAAAATCGAACTATAAGACTCTTAAGGAAAAACATAGGTAAAACTTTTTGATACTGGATTTGGCAGTAGTTTCTTAAATATGACACCAAAAGCTCAGCAACCAAATTACAAACAGAGAAACGGGACTTCATCAAAGTTTAAAACTTTTGTTCTATAAAGGACACCATCAAGAAATTGACAAGACAACCAACACAATTGAAGATATATTTAGAAATCATATATCTCATAAAGAATTTATGTCCAAAATATATTTTTAAAAGCTCTTATAATTGAATAATAATAAGACAAATAATCTAATTAAAAAATTAACAAAGGTTCTGAATGGATATTTCTCCAAGAAATATCTACAAGTGTTGAACATCCATATGCAAAGGTGTTTAACATTATTAAGATCAGGGAAAAATAAACCACAATGAGATATGACTTCACTCCCACAAGTATACCTATAATTAGAGAGAAAAATAATAACAAGTGTTGGCAAGGATATAGAGAAATTGGAACCATTATATGTTGCTAGTAGGAATGGGAAATGGTGCAGTCACTTTGGAAAACGCTATGCCATATCCTCATGGTGAAACGTCAAGTTACCATATGATGCAGCAATTCTACTTCTAGGTATATATGCAAAAGAAAGTAAAATATATCCACTCAAAACTTTTAGGTGAATGTTAATAAACAACATTATTCATAATAGCCAAAAGAAGTGAAAAAAATGTCGATCAACTGATGAATGAATAAACACAATATGAGATATCCATACTATGGATATTATTTGCCAATAAAAAGGAATGAAGCCATGAGATGTTACAACATGGATGAACCTTTAAAATGTGTTAAATGAAAGGAGCCAGTCACAGAAGACCACATATTGCATGATTCCATTTATAGGAAATGTTCAGAATAGGCAAATGTAAAGACAGAAACTAGATTAATGGTTGGATGAGGGTTGGGGGAGGCAAAGATTAGGGAGTTCCGTCTAAAGGGTAAAGGTTTATTGATGATGAAAACGCTCTTAAAATGATTGTTGTGGTGGCTGCACCATTCTGTGAATATGCTATGAAGTATTGAATTGTAAGTTCAAGAAAACTGCAGACGCAGTTGTCTCTCCCTCACCACTGTTCTTGACAGTCTTCCAAACAAAAGTGACTTACACATACAAGGGCATCACGTATTGGCAGATGATAACATTTTTAATCAAGACATTAAACACGTGCAAAAACCAAGTGGTCTACCTTTTTGTTTTTCCACTTGCTATCCAAATGCCCTGACTGTTCACATAATGTATTTACTTTGAGGTGTAGGAGTTATATTTTAACTTCCTGATTGATTTCTCCTTGAATAAAAGCCTGAGCAGTGGTAGAAGGGATCAGCAATTTGAAAAGAAGCATTGTGTTCCACCAGGATGTCTATGAAATGGATTTCAGTTCTGCTGCTGCTGCAGCTGAGTTGTTACTTTAGCCCTGGGAATGGTGGAAAGGTGCTGGTGTGGCCCACAGAATATAGCCATTGGATCAATATGAAGATAATCCTGGATGAGCTTGTCCAGAGAGGTCATGAAGTGATTGTTCTGACATCTTCAGCTTCCATTCTTGTTGATCCCAACAAAGCATCTGCTATTAAATTTGAGATTTATCCTACGTCTTTAACAAAAGATGATTTTGAGGTGCTTTTCAGAAAGCTGATAGACAAATGGTCATATCTGCCAAAAGATACATTTTGGACACATTTTTCACTTTTGCAAGAAATCATATGGGAATATTCTGATTGTATTGAAAAGCTCTGTAAGGAAGTAGTTTTCAACAAGAAACTTCTAACAAAACTACAAGAATCAAGGTTTGATCTTATTTTCGCAGATGCCGTAGGACCGTGTAGTGAGCTGCTGGCTGAGCTACTGAAAATACCTTTAATGTACAGTATCCGCTTCTCTCCAGGCCATAGGATTGAAAAGTATAGTGGAGGACTTCCATTCCCTCCATCCTACGTGCCTCTTGTCATGTCAGAATTAAGTGATCAAATGACATTCATGGAGAGGGTAAAAAATATGATATATGTGCTTTATTTTGACTTTTGGTTCCAGACATTTAATGAGAAGAGGTGGGATCAGTTTTACACTGAAGTACTAGGTAAGTCACGTTTTTAGTTGGTAGCTTGAAGTCCTCACCTTCCTAGTGCCTTGGAAGGTGAGTTTGTATAGTGTCAGGGACGTTTGTCTTTTGTAAGTAAATTGTTGATATAAAAATACAAAAATGATCTCTCCAGCTCACAAGTACTATGGAAATGCTTAAATGATAGAGCCAGTTAGAACCCTGTGGCCCATCACTAGTATAGGACACTCCAGGAAATCATCAACCAAAAATTAAAGCAATGTGGAGGTCGTTAAGCAACCACATATTAGTTCTTGTTTGTTTGTTTGTTTATAATAGGCTTTCTTGCATAGAGGAGTTGTAGGTCCACAGCAAAATTGAGTAGAGATTTTCCATCTACACCCTGCCCCAACTCATGCATTGTTTCCCCCATGTCAACATCTCCCACCAGAGAAGTACATGTGTTACAATTGATGAAACTATTTTGACACACTATTTTCATCCAAAGTCCATATTTTATATTAAGGTTCTCTCTTGGTGTTGTACATTCTATGAGTTTGGACAAAGTTATAGTGTCATATTTCCACCATTATATCATACAGCGTAGTTTCACTGCCGTAAAAATCTTCTGTGCTCCGCCTATTTACCCTACACATCAATTTTATTATAATTTTTTTCATCTTCAATAAAAGTCATTAGAGATTCCACTAAATATCTTGAACAAAGCAGACACGTAGATTGAGAAGTTACATATTTCTAACACAACACTCTAGGGAGCCTTGAGGAAATTGCTTCCCCTTGTTTAGTTTAGACTCATTTAAAAAATAAACTATTTAGCCATATTACCTGAAGGATTCCTTCACAAATGAAAGATATAATGGCTCTACCTCAGATACATGAACCTATAATTTGAGTTTCTAATTATTACACATTCCTTCTCTAAGTACTTACAAATCATCTGTTTTAAAGGCGTAAAATAATGTCATGGATGGACATACGAGTTACTAGTCTATATTTTCTTAAAAACAATGTCTCTCCATTAAAGATAAAATGAGCCAAAATCAAGGGTGAGTACATCTATTTCCATAATATATGAAAACTTTCCAGCTGTTTTTTGCAACTACAGTTATACAATATGCAAATATTGTTAAGCTCCTAACATGAACCAAATGCAGGGGTAGCCATACTTGCAAAAAACTCAGTTTTATTTGGAAACTCTAGGATCAAGGAAATAGCTTGCAAAACTGTAGAAACTAGACTGAAAACTCTAGGGAAAGGTTTTTCTGTGGAAATGGTAGGGTTAATTGATTGAGCAGTTGAAATCATTGTTTACATTTGCATCAATTATTTTTGCAGCTTTCCAGAGTAAACAAATGCATGTTTAATTCTTTAGTGGCTTAGGTTTAATAATTGTTTATGATTGTGAATGCACTGATGTGAAGTCAGACATGAAAGTCTCATGTTTTCTCATATATATATATAAACAACATATATAAAACATGTATATTATATATATACACACACACATTTGTGTTATGAAACCACAAACCCTTTTAAACATCTTTGGCTATGTCATTCCAAGCTCCTTTCAGAAAATTACTTGGTATAGTCAAATTACAATACTCTCATTTCTTCTACTTTACTTTGCTTTTTTCCCTTCAGGAAGACCCACTACATTATCTGAGTTAATGAGGAAAGCTGAAATGTGGCTCATTCGAACCTATTGGGATTTTGAATTTCCTCGCCCCTTCTTACCACATTTTGAATATATTGGAGGATATCACTGCAAACCGGCCAAACCCCTGCCTAAGGTGACCTATTCCTGTTTGTTTGGTTTGTTTACTTCGCATTTTCAATAGAAACGATTCTGTGTTCTTCATTTAGAATGTTTGATTACAGTGAGAGAGTTATGGGAAGCTGGTAAAGTGACCTGCCAATTAGAAACACATATATTTCAATACCATTATAAGAATCTGAATTTCATTGTCATCACAGAATAAAGTATTATACCTGGAAGACTTTGGGAATAGGGTCAGTTAAATTAATGCTGCATTATTCACCACATAAGAAAGTATCAGTCACTCATTTAAAGAATATTCTTAAAGTGACTAGCATAGTCCAGAGATAAATGCTGGATATGCAGAGAAGCAGCGTAGACACAATTTCCCCCCAAACACACCTAACATTCTGCTTGGAAAGATATAAGCATGTAACAAAGCTGTGTGAAAAGTATAACAATAAGGAAAGACCACAATGCTAAAGAACATCCACTGGGGATCATCGAACAACAATGATCAAGATCAGAAAGTATACTCTTTATATTGGAAGGGTTATGTCATTATTTTCCCAAGAGAAAAGAAGAAATAAGGAATTTAAAACAGAAAGACCAAAAAAAAGAAGGATGAGTATGCAGTCTTGACGAAATATCCAGGAAATTTTTGGCTCCTTTACATTTGTTTGTTTTTTGTAAGAGACTATACTGAGCAATAAGGAACTATTCCAGTACAGAGGGTAATAAATTGATTTTATGTTGGCAAGAATATGGGACTATACATCAGAATAATTCTGAAACAATTCCAGGAAGGAGGGTGACCAAATCTGCTGCAGAAAGCTCTGTTGTACCTCTCCCACCATGGGACAGGTGCTCCCTGGGGGACTCAGTCAGGTGATGATGAGGGCTCCTCACAGCTGGTTACACATAGCACACTCTACTAGGACATCCTTTTTACGATATGACTTTAGGGTAAAAGTGTCATACATAAACAAACCAGAAATGTGGTCACTCGAATAAGTAATATACATGGATATTTCTGGATTATAAATAGGAATCTTAGGGCTATTTCAAGGAAACTCCAAACAGTAATACCAGACTCAAGAATGACAGCAATTCTCCAGCCTTTTAAGAGTGATTTAGGGGTGGAGATTGGGACGTACTGACAAAGGTTAAGGTAAGGTATAAATTATTAAAGAGTTGAGAGAAAAAAGATGTAAAATCATCCCAATCATAAACTTTTTCTTAGTGTTCACAGTCATAGAAATAAAATACTAATGACTAAACTAAAATAATTCTCCAAAAATCCTGCCTGGAATAAACACAACTGATTTAGTAGAACTATAATGATAAAGAATCAAAGGTGAGTTAAGATCCTACTCTGTGACCTCCTTCCAAAAATCTATATTAGTAATTATTAACAGTGTAAATGGAGAGTCTAAGTATAATATTGTCCAAGAGAATATCTTCTGCACTACTGTGTATTGGCTATATTTCACAACTTGCTTATACACACAGACATGCACATACTTGTACAAATATACATACTAAAGGAAATCAATCTCATATTATTTGTATCATTCCAAAGGAACTGAGGGATTAGATCTGTTACAAACAGCCACTGGGGAAAACAAAACTGAGGTTCCTCAAAAAATTAAAAATAGAATTACCATAAGATCCGCCAATTCCACTTCTTGGTATTTATCCAAAACAATTGACATTACGATCCCGATGAGATGTATGCACACCCATCTCCATAGCAGCATTATTCACAAGCACCAAAATGTGGAAGCAACCCAAGTGTCAATTGACAGATGAATTAATAAGCAAAATGTGGTATTTACGCAGAATGGAATATTACTCAGGCTTAAAATGGAAGGAAATTCTAATACATGCTACAACATGGCTGAACATTAAGGACGTTATGCTAAGTGAAATGGGCCACTCAGGAAACAAATAATACTGTATGATTCACTTATATAACGTATCTAGACTGGTCAAATTCATAGAAACAGAAAGTAGAATGACAGCTGCCAAGGAATTACTGTATAATGGGTATAGTTTCAATTTGCAAGATGAAAAGTTCTGGAGATTGGTTGTACAACAACAAGAATGTACATACTACTGAACTGTACACTTAGGAATGGTTCAGACGGTAAATTTTATGTCATGTATATTTGACCACAATTAGAAATTAGCAGGACCTAGTCTAGTAATTCCTGATAATAGATGATTTTCTCTCCTTAGTTGTTTGTAGCAATTCTTTTAATAGTGTTTGCTATTCAGTTCCTCTTTTGTGATGGAGGAAATTACTTCTTCACAGGAAATGGAAGAGTTTGCCCAGAGCTCTGGAGAAAACGGCATTGTGGTGTTTACTCTGGGGTCAATGATCAGTAACATGACAGAAGAAAGGGCCCATGTGATTGCATCAGCCCTTGCCCAGATTCCACAAAAGGTTAGAAAAGTACTTATAGTGGACAACTATTTAATGCATCTTCTAAATTTTGAAAAGGGTTTGATTACAAAAATTTCCTGGATGAAAGGCAAACTAAACTGTATATGATAGATCCAATTTATCTCAGATATCAGTCTACAAACCAAAGTATACATGGCAGCTGCCAACTGTGCAGAGGGTGTTTTTGATTAACAATAACTTTGGCATTAACATTGAGATCAGAAATAGATATATTTAAGTGGTGCTGTATTAAGTTTTGGTATTATAATGATATTGCAGGCATGTACAAATATCTTTCAATTCTGCTTTGTCATTTGTTCCTTTTCCTCGCATCATACCTGAGGGCACTGTACACGTTACAGATGTTCTCAGAAAGGAGTTAAATTTTAACAGTAACGTTAAGCAAGAAATGATAACAGTCTTCAAGTCATCCTGAAGTTTAGGCTTGCCCCTTTACTTCCCCTCAATTCCAGATTAGGTCTATTCAATGCTTTTCAGGGTGCTATACAGAGAAAGGATGGCCAGGGCTCACCAAGCTGCATCTAGGTACCTATGCAGCCACGATGATTTAGAGAGAGAAAAATCAACCTGAAAAAAAGAAAGAGAAAACCTGCTCTTGTAGACTGGACCCTGCTAAAGTCTGAAACAGGAAAACATAAGTGAAAGCATGGAGGTGGGTCAGCCCGTAAGGTGTTTTATAAAATGTGGCCCTGCAAAGACTCTGCTTCTAAAACATCTGAAAAATAACTCCTTCTGATTGAAGGAGAAGGGAATATAAAAAGGAGTCAATTAGAAGCAAGGCTAGCATAGGAAAGTTTCAGATGCCCCTTCTCCATTAAGTATGGTAGTATATTATTTCTAATATATAGTTCAGACCTGGAGTCTTGGCGTAGTTTTGAACTACTTTTTAGTCTCCTAATTGAAATAGTTTTCTGCTTATTATCTATGCTAATTTGCTGAGAACTAAAGTTACTTTAAGACTCACATTGAAAATAGATATTAATGCTAGTAAATTAGAATTTAGCTTATGAGGATTGCTTAGGAATTCCAAAATCTGTACTTAATTTTGATACTGGACTTGGAAATGGATTGGCTATAAGCAGCCATATTAATCAATGGTGTCAAGGTTTGGAGTGCATCCCTAAAGTGTTAATAGTCAGTTGAATAAAATTTAGCATCATCACGATATTCAATTTTTCTCAACAGCTTTACTGTTATTTATGAGGTACCAAGAGGCTCTTCTTTTCAACATTTAAAGAGTTTTCAAACCTGGCAATAGTGATAATATTCTGGACTCAAGTCAAAAAATTACTACTTGAAATTTTACATGGAAGTAGTGATTAATAATTAGTAATTTAAAAGAAGCTAAATGTGCTTATGAAGCAGAAATTATTTGTAATTAATAATACATTGTTAATAATCAGAATTATTTTGTTCTCACAAATAGCTGATTGTATACCTTTCCCTCTTTGTAAATCAAAAGATGTAAAACTCCTGGGGCCAGCCCCGTGGCTTAGCGGTTAAGTGCACGCACTCTGCTGCTGGCGACCGGGTTCGGATCCCGGGCGTGCACCGACGCACTGCTTGTCAGGCCATGCTGAGGCAGCATCCCACATACAGCAACTAGCAGGATGTGCAACTATAACATACAACTATCTAGTGGGGCTTTGGGGAGAAAAAGGGAAATAAAGGAGGAGGATTGGCAATAGGTGTTAACTCAGGGCAGGTCTTCCTCAGCAAAAAGAGGAGGATTGGCATGGATGTTAGCTCAGGGCTGATCTTCCTCACAAAAAAAAAAAAAAAAAAGATGTAAAACTCTAATAAAATAACTTATGGAACAAGTGAATATAAGTAAGCCGCTTCTCCCAACACTCACAAAGAAAGAAGCAAGCTAATATTAAATTTGGAAGCTGAGAGTTCCAATAATAAATAGTCAAATCAGCAGATCATTAGTAATTTGCAATTTTTTTGCACTAGAATTATAATGACCGCCTAAAAACTTTTTATGCACTTGAATTGGTTATTGAAAATGCCATTTGTCTAATCCAAATGTGAAACATCATGATTGCATCCACACTTGATTGAATATAAAATAAGTACATGAAAGATGAGTATTCCTATTACATCAGTGTTTCAGTAGTTCTCGTTACTTAGCATCTCTTGTCCTCATTTCCTCATCTGTCATACTGAACGGGTTTAACTAGATGCCTCTTAATCTATTTAGATTCTAACGTGCTGTATCTTAAGTGTGACTCGGAGAATAAGGTATTTTCTTTATTCTTACAGGTTATATGGAGATTTGATGGCAGGAAGCCAGATACCTTAGGGCCAAATACTCGGCTCTACAAGTGGATCCCCCAGAATGACCTTCTTGGTAAGACTCTGGAAAACAAACAGTGAAATGAAAACTCCAACCAGATGAAAATAGTTCACCATTGAACATTTATTATTGGAAATCTCAAAAATAAAAATTAATTTTCTTATATTTATTTCCCAGTCCTCGGGGGAGATGATAAGCATAACCTTTCATTCCTCTGATTTCTGTGCCACCACCAACTTCCTACTGCCTTGAAACACTATTTGTCAGACTCAGTGACTTCACTATTTCATTAAGAGAATATATTCTAAAATATGCCTCCTCCTTTTTTTCCCACACATTCTTTTTTTATCCAGCATGGTCTCTTTCAGTATTGCCTACCTGTTAATCTTGTATTCATTTTTCAAGTCGCAAGTCATACATCAATCTTCTATGTAGCTGTCACCTACCTCTAGAGCAGACAGGTGTTTCTTCCTTTGAGCTCTGAAAGTCAAATTCATGTAGTTTCATGTGCACAATAATCTGTTATCTAGAATATGATGCCTCTTTTGGTGACTTTTATTGCCCTATTTTCATTTTATTCTAAGACTTATTCTTAATAATTTGCTGAAATTCACCCAATCCTAGGTCATTCAAAAACCAAAGCCTTTATCACTCATGGTGGAGCCAATGGCATCTATGAGGCGATCTACCATGGGATCCCTATGGTGGGCGTTCCTTTGTTTGCGGATCAACCTGATAATATTGCTCGCATGAAGACTAGGGGAGCAGCTGTTAGACTGGACTTCAACACAATGTCAAGTACTGATTTGCTCAATGCATTGAAAACAGTCATTAATGACCCATCGTGAGTATCAACATTTTTTATTTATTTATTTATTTATTTATTTATTTATTTATTTATTTATTTATTTTCCCCCAAAGCCCCAGTAGATAGTTGTATGTCATAGTTGCACGTCCTTCTAGTTGCTGTACGTGGGACGCGGCCTCAGCATGGCTGGAGAAGCAGTGCATGGGTGCACTCCAGGGATCCGAACCCGGGCTGCCAGCAGCGGAGCGCACTCACTTAACCGCTAAGCCATGGGGCCGGCCCCCTCAACATTTTTTAAAATAGATACTATTTACAGATAAGTTCTTTTGTGAAAGGTATGTTTCACCCCCTTCTTAAGAGGCTAATTATGAAATTGTTGGAATGATTTAATCATTTTTAAATCCACTTTCATTTTCACCCAGACTTGTGTTTCAAAGCTGTATTTTAACCCCATAGATTTATTTAATGGGTAACCAACTGGTGCAATGATTTTCTCCTCAAATAATGGAAAGTTTCATAGGTAAGTGTAAGAAGGACACATTTTTAAAAGTACGATAGAGAAGAAAAGAATGATCAACTAGAAGAAATATCATAAATTCTTTCAATTTAGTACCTAACATCTCTGAAACTATGAATCTCTTTATATGGAAAATTGATTTTATTATTATCATTATTTTAGCATATTTCATAATGAGATATAATTTGTATACTTTGGAATTATAAATTTCAATATATGTAGTATGTTTTCAGAGCTATGAAACCACCAAAATAATATAAATTTAGGACATTTTCATCACCACAAAAAGAAACCTGACGTGCCTTAGAAGTCACTTTCCATTCACCCCCTGGCCAAGTAACTATTAATCAACTTTCTTTGTCTATATATTAGACCTTCTGGACTTTTCATATACACGGAGTCATACAATATATAGTCTTTGGCAACTGGCTTCTTTCACATGGGGTAATGTTTTTGACTTTCTTCCCTGTTGTAGTTTGCTATTGCTGAATATTATTCTATGATAAGGACATAGCACATTTTATTTACCCATTTATCAGTTCATGGATATTTTGGTTGTTCCATGTTTAGCTATTATGAATATTGCTATATATGCTTTTGTGTGAATATATATAAAGATGTCAATACTTACAATAACGAAACAGACTAAATCACTTAAAGACAAAGGTTGTCAGAATGGATTTTTAAAACTAACTATATATACTATTTATAAGACATGCTTAAATAGAAGACTACAAGAAGATTATAAGCACAGAGGTAGGAAAAAATCTAATTCAACAGTAACCATAGAAAGATGTATGCAGTTATACTAATATCAGACATAGTAGACCAGACACACTGATAAAATAAAAGATAAATACTTCACAATTATAAATTTCTTTCACAACAATACAAGTTATTAATTTGTCACACCTACTAATAAATCATCCAAGTAAACAAAGTAAAAGTAGAAAAAATGAAACACAAATCTATAGTCATAATATGATGTTTTTAAAACATTTTTCTATAATAATGACAAAATAAATAAATACATAAAATATTTGAAGAACACAATTTTAAAAGGTAACCTATTTGACATATATATTATATATTATACATCTATAACAATGGTGAAAACACATTTTTCAAACAGCATATAGAATAATTAATGAAATTGACCATGTGTGCTGGGGCAAAACTCAGACTTAAGTATTTGAAAACTTTCAAATTATAAAGAGCATGTTATCTGGCCAGACAGGAATTAAGTTAGAAATCATCAAAAAAAAGAACAAAATCATCTCTAAATTTTGAAAATTAAGCAATACATTTCTAAATAATTCAGAATCAACAAAGAATCATACATGCACTGTCTTCTCAGCAATTGTCTTCTAGGTATTATGCAACAGAAATGTATGAATATGAAAAACAAAAGATATTTACAAGAATATTTACATCAGCATTAATAGAAATGGCCAAAACATTAACAATCCACATGTCCATTGATCATTATGAAGGAAAAGAATCTGTGGTGTTGTCATACGATGGACACTATACAGTATCCAATGCTACAAACCAACAACTGCTACAAAAAGACAAAAACCAATGAGTATTACTATATGATTCAAATATATAAACAAGGAAAACTAAACTATGATGTTAAAGTAATGATAGCAGTCAATTTGTAGAAGGGATTAGTGACTAAAATGTCCAGGAAAATTGGGGAGCTTCTAGTGGCATGCAGTATCCCGTATCAATATGTTGGTAGTAGGTACATTGGCATATTCACTTCACAACAATTTTCTAGCTGATTATGAAATTTTGAACTGTTCACTTAGGATATGTGCATTTTTCTTATGTATTTATACTTAAATAAAAGGTATATTTTACAAAATGTGTTGTATTTAGAAATCTAGAAGTCAAACACAAAAAACAAATTAAAAATATAGAAGCAATGTCTAGGGGTGCTATTAGTGTGGCCAGGAAATGCCTCTCTAAGAAACGACACTGAAGCCAAAGCTTCCGTCAGGGATTACAAGTAAACCCTGGTGTGTTGCAGAGAATGGTGCTCCGGGAGAAGGACAGAAGGGACAGGAAATGCAAAAGTGCCGAAGTGGGGACAAATTTGGCAGCTTCAACAAACAGCTACAAGGCCAATGTGCCTACAACAGAGTGTGCTGAGGACAAAATGATTAGAGGAGGTTGCCAGGGGTCTCTGCATGTACTTCCTGAGGCCAAAGTGATGATTTGGAATTTATTCTACACGAGATGAGAAGCCAGGTGAAAATTTTATGCAGGGAAGTGTTATAAGCTACTTGTGTCTGAAAAAAATTATTCTGGCTACTGGGTGGAAAATAGACCGTAGAGTTATGAAGAGGAGAGTAGAAGCACAGGGACCGGTGAGGAGGTATTTTGCCCACAATGAAACAATTTCTTTTTAAAAACTTCAAGAGCATCATCTTAAAATTGCATTTGTCATCTACCTAATAGCCCTTTGAATGGCTCCTATCATTTCCCCTGAAGAAAAGATTTAACTTTCTCACTTTATCTTTATCTTCACTTTTCAAAATATTTGTCATCAGAAAATTCCAATTTAAAAACCAAACTATCTATGAAAACCCAAATAAAAATATGCTTCTGCAATTCTATGATATTTATTTCAAAACATATTTATGACACTTCAAATACCTTTCATGGGAATAATTTGCTTAGGCAAATTAACTTCCTTTCAATGTTGTTATCTTTGTGTTTCTCCTTTAGATATAAAGAGAATGCTGTGAAATTATCAAGAATTCAACATGATCAACCAATGAAGCCTCTAGATCGAGCAGTCTTCCGGATCGAGTATGTCATGCGCCACAAAGGAGCCAAACACCTGCGGCCAGCCTCCCATGACCTCGCGTGGTTTCAGTACCACTCTTTAGATGTGCTTGGGTTCCTGCTGGCCTGTGTGGCAACTGCTATAGGTATCATCACAAAATGTTGTCTGTTTTGTTGCCAGAAGATTGCTAAAATGAGAAGGAAGGAAAAAAGGGACTAGTTGTATCTGAGGCCTAGAGATGGTATGCCTCATAGATGGGATTCCTCCAGTTAATTCAGTAAGAAGAAGTTGTGATGTAAAGGTTTCTTCCTTTTGTGACAAAATGACCTTTCATAATTAGCGTCTAAGATCAAAATTTTTTCAAGTGATTTTTCACCTGTTTAAGAGTCAGATCTATATCATGCCAAAGAGAAAAAGAGGCAAAAAATAAAATAAAAATAAAACTATATGAGTATATTGAAATTTATTATTCTAAAACAAAAGTTATACCAAAAAAATTATTGAAGTTAACTGTGTTTCAACATTGCATGTAGACACGATAACATCGTTATCTATTCACAATATCAATATTTTTGCACAAATACTCAGACTCATTTAACCTCAGGTTTGTGCAGATTTTGTAGTTTTATTTTTGCTGAAGGAACTATTCTATAGTTAGAATTGTGTAAAATGATTCACCTTTCCATTTCCTTTTGGGAGACCACCAGTGCTACTTGGCTTTTGCTGTGCATCCAGCCTCAGCATCACTCCTTACCTAAAGACATGGCAAGATGTTTGCCTCCATCCAGTTTAACTCCTTTCCCATTGGGATGTATGTCGATTTAGAAATATAACAACTGCTACCGACTTTCTATTATAAAATTGAACTATTTAAGAAAGAGTTGGTTTCACTAGCGTATTCTCCTTACCTCACAGCCCTTTGAAAAGATTCACCAGGTTGCTTTAGCTCTCATTTTAGCCTTTGATAATGGATGTAAGTTCCCAGTTGTAGGTTTGATAATATAGAATCTGTTCTCTAAAGGAATTACTGAATTTCCTTTTTCTCCAAATGTGTGTGTACATATGTCCACTTGGTCAAAAAAAGGCACAACATCACTTGGCTACTTACAGATATGGTGAGCAATTCAATGTGTTTATTGAAGGCAGTTTGAAATAATGATTCTTATTCTATATAACCATACTAGATTGGCATGTCTCATTCCTTCTCTATTTCCTCATAAGCCTGTTGTCTCAAACCTCCCATTGATCTAAAATGGAAACATTAAATCCATTGGCATGAAAAAGAAATAATACATCATCATTTTCCTAAACCTAGGCACACTATGACTTATCATAATCAATAACATTGCAAAGAAAACAAAAATTATGTAAATTTTACGGAAATAGGAAAATCAGACCACAAGAATGCTCAATGCCCTTTTAAGACACAAACATCAAGGAATTACTTTAAGGTCCAAGTGGTCCAGGTGAGAAAAACACGTGTATCTTTATTGATCAAGAAGTCCATCATCAAAGTCTCACAACAAACATTCTCCAGCATAAGGCATGGATTTATTTTAAAAACACATTAAAATTTTGATGCTAGGACATCTACAGAAAAAGTTCATCACAGGTTTTTCCCTACAACTCCTCTAGATAATTGACATATTGTTTATAGAAATAATATAGTACCATAGTAGATAATATTGTTAAATCTTGCATATAGGCTTAATTAATTTTCCTCAAATCTATCTTGTAACACACATAACAGATAAATGTTGGTAATCATTGTACAGTGAGAAATACTACAATTTACAAACAGGAAGACAAACAGTCCGATATGAAAATAGGTGGAGGATGTGAACAGGCAACTCACAGAAGTAAAAGTGGCTAATAACATACAAAACAAGATAAACGGTACTGACTTTAGGAAAATGTAAATTAAGTCAATAAATTGTTTCCCACAGAAGATATATCAAACATAAGAATCTGGGAGAAGAGAGACCACTGTGGCTACCAAGGAGGAAGTACCAACATTGCAGGCTGAAGCAGCCCAGCATGCAGAGGACCTGAGTTTCCTGAAGCAAAGGCTGGTAGTGTCTCCTCTGGTGGTAGGGGAGCCAGAGCAGCTGGTTGAGGTGTTGACCCTGCAGCCTAAGGCCACCCTGTCCAGAAAAGAGGTTCTGTGCATAAGCGGGCAGCTGGTGCCGCCAGTGCTGGGCATGCAGGGACAGCTATGGGTGGTGACCGCGTCTGTGCTGGTCGTGTGCTGTGGTGGTCTCTGCTGCCCATACCTTGTAGATACAAGCTAGAAGAAATGAGCAAACTGGTCAGCCAAGTGCTGCATGGGGAGACATAGAGTCAAAAAGAAAGAGAAAATCTGAATAGGTCTATAACAAAAACAAGAGATTGAATTAGTAATCAAAAAAAGTGCTTACAAAGAAAAGCTCAGGCCCAGATGGCTTCATTGATAAATTCTATAAAGAATTTAGAGAATAATTAATATCAACTGTTCAAAAATAGCCTCCAAATAAAAGAACAGGAGAAAACAGTTGCCAAAATATTCAATAAGGCCCAGAAATCGAAAACACACAAAGGCATCACAGAAAAGAAAACTATAGACCAATATTTCTTATGCATGTAGATGCAAAAGTCCTCCACAAAATGCTAGCAAACTGAATCCAGGAATATACACAAGGGAATATAAACCCAGAAAAACTGGAATTTATCCTGGGAAGGCAAAGTCACTTTAATAGCTGAAAAAACAATTATGTTAATTCCTCATACCAATATTATGAATAATAAAACCTGAAGGGTCATCTTGATACCGAGCAAGGGCTCAATATGCTTACCACAAGACAGAGCGCCAAGCAGGTGGTGGTAGAGAAAGAAGTTTAATAAGTAAGAAGCTAACATATTGGAAAATGGTGGACTGAGGTCCACAAAAACCCATCTCAGAGGGAACTGATTTGGGAGTGATGTATATAAGGCAAAGAGAGTTGGGGGGCCCTCAGAAATGTAGGGTGATGGATGACCACAGAACATTAGGTGCCTCTCTGGAGTGGATCTGCTGAATGCAACATTCCCAAGGAATCTGAGAAAACCTCAGGTACTTCCTTATCCGGGACAAAAGGAACAGTTTGGGCAGAGAACATAAATTTTCTACTAACAATTATTCTTTATACCGGTTACAGATTAGCTTGTCTACATGAAGTTTTAAGTGTTTTTCTAAAGCATATTGTGGGAACAAGATGGGGAGAGGAGCATGTGGCCTTGGGGGGCTGTAGTTCTAAGAGTCCTCTGTGCAGGAGCAATTGTCTTTCACATTTTTTCAAAGGCTGCATGTACAAATTTAGAGGGGGTTCTATGTGTTGCATGCAGTGGATCTTTAGTCTATCACGTGTGAAGCTTACAATCCGTCTCTTTCACTTCTCAAAGCTCCTACATGATGCTAAGTCAGGCTTAGGGCTGTCAGTAAGCTCCCCTCTTAACAGCGGTCCTCCTGCTGTTCTGCAAGGCAAGCTCAGAGACTTTTATTTGCTTATTTCCCATGTTAACCTTGTGGGTGGAGGCACAGTTTCACCCTAATCCAGGGAAACTTTAACTCTTTCATCCTGGGTTTCAATCTCAATAAACACACAATAATCATTTGACGAAATCCAATACCTTTCAAGAGAAAAATACTCAGTAAAGTAGGAATAGAAGGAATCTTCCTCTAACGGATGAAAAGAGTCTACAGAAAACCCATGGTGACATCATACTCAATGGTGAAAGACTAAATGCTTTCTTTCTAAGATAAGGAGTGTGATGAGGAGGTCCATTCTCATCACTTCTATTCAACATTTTATTGGAAGTTCAAGCCAAACCAACTGGGCAAGGACATAAAATAAAGAAATCCACATTGGAAAGGAAGGCCTAAAACTCTCTCTATTGGCAGATGACATAGTCTTATATGCAGAAAATCTTTGGGAATTCACTGGAAAATATAAAATATACAATTGTAATGAATAACCCAAATGAAGTTAAGAAAACAATGCCACTACAAGACCTTCAAAAGTATAAAATACTTAAGAATAAATTTAACAAGAAAAGTGCAAAATTTATACTGTGGAAAATATAGATCATTTTGGAAAGATACTTAAAAATTTCTAAATGAAAGGAAAGACATCTAATATTCATAGATTGAAACACTTAATATTGTTGTAATGGCAATTCACTACAAATCAACGAAATTCCAGCTGACTTCCTTGCATCAATTGACAAACTAATCCTAAAATTCACATAGATATTCAGGAGACCTAAAAATAGTCTAAAATTTTGCAAAAGAAAAGAACAAATTTGGAGGAATTACACTGATTTCAAAGTCAACTACAAACTACAGTATTCAATAGAGTGTGGTACAGGCATACAGATAAGCATGTACACCAATAGAGTAGGTTTTGGAATCCAGAAATATTCTCAAACATGGATGGTTAGTTGATTTTTGACAATGGAATGAACACTCTTTTAACTAAGTACTTCTGGAAAAAGTGAGTATCTACATGTAAAATAATGAAGTTGGGCTGTCTACCTCAAATCATATGCAATAATTACTCAAAATCTATCAAAAACTGAATTGTAAAACTAGAACTATAAGATTCTTAAGGAAAAATGTATAGGGGTAAAACTTTGAGATCTTGGATTTGGCAATGGTTTCTTAGATATGACACCAAGAGCACAAGCAAATTAAAAATAGAGAAATTGGACTTCATTAAAATTTAAAATTTTTGTTCTATAAATGACACTGTCAAGGAAGTGAAAACAACCCACACAATTTGAGAATATATTTGCAAATCGTATATGTTATAGGGGATTTTTATACAGGCTACATGAAAAAAATATCTTACAATTCAAGAATAAGGCAATAAACCCAATTTTTTAAACCAACAAAGATTCTGAATATACTTTTCTCCCAGGAAGATATACAAGTGGTCAACAAGCATTTGTAAAGGTGTTTAATATTATTAGGTACCTGGGAAAGGTACTCAAAACCACAGTGGGAAAATCGACATTAGTGGAACCATTTTAAAATACAGCTGGAGCAGCCATTCCAGGGTAACTGCCATGATCGTCTTGTTCCTTAAACCTTGGACTCGGCCAATATGGCAGTTGTTTTATAAGCAATTGTTTGAGAAACCAGAAGGAAAATGAACATTCTAATCACAAAGACTGATGATTGTGGACTTTCTGAAGATAGAATCAATAATCAATGAATGTATAGCCAAGAGTAGTTTAGCCTGTTAAAATCAAAAGAATTTTTTTCTTTCCTCTTTCGACTCATGTAATTTTCTCCTTCCAATTCTCATAAAAACGCTTTGCTTTCATTCTGTAATTGGGACGCTGTTTGGGTTTCTACCTGAATGTGTACGCCTCAAATTGCAATTCTTTGATCTCAAATAACACTTTGTCTCTTAAACCAGTTTCTGTTTTTGAAAGTTGACATATGGCATCTTAAGCAGGACCTGAAGCGATCTCATCTTTGTGCACCAGCATCCCCTGGAACCAGGAACAGTATGTACATGAGCCTCTTGTGCTCACGACTTACGTGGACCTCCATCTCCTCCAACCAGGAGTCCTCTCAGGCTCCGACCTCCCTCCTTTGGTTGAAGTCATTGCCTTACTTTGGGATTTGTGGGCAATTGTCCAGCAGGAGATGATTATCTCAAAGCTGGTTGATGGCTGTTGCCATTCAGAAAGGTTTCCCTGTTTGGGCCGACTCACCACGCCTCATAACTATTGCTGTCAGACGGGTTTCCCTACTTATTTGGTGAGCACTTTGACTGAATTAAAAGGGCTCCCTTTGGTAGGGGTTTCTCTACTATTATCTTTACTGCACAAGTTTCTTTAGCACGGAACCTTTAATTTCTAAAAAATCCCTGAGGAATTCCTCCTTTGGGAACTCTAGCTGGTTTTATGCTCAAAAATTATGGTCCCTTCCCTTGAAAATTTCTACC
Organism: Ceratotherium simum simum; assembly: GCF_057802395.1. Taxonomy (NCBI): domain Eukaryota; kingdom Metazoa; phylum Chordata; class Mammalia; order Perissodactyla; family Rhinocerotidae; genus Ceratotherium; species Ceratotherium simum. The sequence goes on along the minus strand of NC_141907.1, from coordinate 54,740,990 downwards.
TCTGAGGAACAAAATTACTAAGAATGATTTAAAATTACAGCGGGCATTATGGGGCTCTTTTGAATTCTCGAAACTTGTCATTTTGCACTCTAGACATGAGAAGCACAGATTTAAGACCAGACAAATTGAATGAGATCTTGAATTTCTAAAGAGTTAAGCAAGCCACCTTCCAGCACATCTGCTTGAGAACTATGCTTCCAGAAGCTAGAAATATTTACAAAAACATAAAAATCCTACTAAGCTAGTTTCATGTTCTGAGAGCTTGGCTTTGTAATCATCAGGTTGGGAGCCCCAAAGATGGCCAGAGAGAAATGGGGTTGCACCCATTTGCATTAGATATGGCTGGGCAGAAATGGAGAATGAACTCCATTTGTAACTAAGCTCCTACCAAACTATTGCCAGACTCAGGGGAATTACAACCTAGAATAATAATGACCATTATGAGGAACATTCAAATTAGATAAGATCATTTTGAGACAGGAACCAGCCTAACAAGACAGGGCCATCTGCAAGGCTCCTGGCCTAACAAGATAAGGCCCCTGGCCTAACAAGATAAGGCCCCTAACCAATCCACAAGCTAGGAGAATCAGATAAAGATCACCCAGATCCACATTCCACTGTTTCAGGACTTTCCCCGGGCTAAGCATGTGCCCTAGCACCCAGGAGTTCTCTGAAGGTGACCCTAGCCCCAGTATGATAATAAAAATCACACCCAGGGGTGGAGAGCTAGCATGCAAATGATATACTCAACGCATGTGGCAGCATGTCAAACAACAGTGCAAGTGTAAGAAAAACCCCACCTCTACGTGCCATGACAAGGCACTTCTCCCCAGCATTTACCTAATAAAAGCCCCACAATCCTGTTCCCAAACAAGCCTGTCACCCACCCCTTTCCTTTTGGCACTGCCTCCCTTGTGCCTCCCCTGTGCACAAGCTAATAATCTTTTACTTTTTTACTCCCATTTGTTGTCTTTCTTGATTTCTGTCCTAGAAGACAGCAAGAACCCAATGTACTGGTAACAATTTAAGAAACTCCCTTAAAAGCAAAGGCTTCAAAATAGTTTCAAAAATAGTTTCATTGAAACTTTTGTCACAAAAAAGCTAATGAAAATTAAAAATGAGGTATCTAAAAGAAAAGGCTACAAGCATAAACAAAAGTTTACCAAGTTAATGATATTACAGACACCCACATGTCTACTTTTGAAGGAGGGTCCTCATATAGGCCCCTCTCAGAGTTGATGAGACTCTTAAGAAATTTTTTTGGTAAACTACTACATAATTCCCCTAAACTATCAAGGTGGAACTAAAGCTAAAAATTAATGGGTTTGGTTAATATTGCCAGAAATATTTACTGTTTGTATTGGCTAAAAGCTGACGAGATACTTCAAAGAATTTAATAATCACAATTTGGCCAAATTGGAAGTTGATATTGAGAGCCTGATAGGATTTTATTTTAGGCCTTCTCACCTAAGTTAAGATAAACCTATGTACCCAGAGGAAAAGAAACCTAAAGAGGATAATGTAGTTGAATGGGTGGATCAATCTATAATGTCATTTAATTTACATCTTACAAATCTTTGCAAACTGGAAATACAGCCCTAGCGGTAATTAAAATTCCACCCACTCTTCTTCATTAATTCCAGAACGAGCTGCAATTTATCTCAAATTGCTGATAAGTATTCTGGCCCTAAGTAACCAAAGTCCTTCTTAGAGGAGTTTGCATTCTTTCCCTGTGCCTTTGAGATGTAAAAATTTTACCAGATCTCCTCCTGGTAACAATTATCTAGACCATCCCCAATTCCTAAGAAAGAAGAAAAAAAAAGAAGGGGAGACGCATTTCTAAAATTCAAAATGCTGTAAAGGCCCCTTGCCCCAGCTTTCATAAGATTGCTTGTCAAAGGCTAACACAAATATTAAATGTCTTCTCCACAGATTTAATAAAAAAGCTTTTGCCATCTGAGCAGATAAACTTACCCTATTCCAACAGCCAAAACAAAGTTTGGACCCAACTATTCTTTCATAACTAGTGAGTTTTGCATCACTGTATCTAAATCATGACAGTAGCTTTAAATAACTATAGCTGTGGGTCTCTATATATGTAGGTCTATATTTATATGTGTTGTAAATGTATGATACTTTTCTACCTCCAGATGATATTGCTAAAATTGATTTATTATAAAGCACAATTTAGTTGGTTTAAAGGTCAAGCATTTGTAAGGACTGAGTATTCTAACACTCTCAGTAATGTAGAAACTAACTCAAATGTTTATAAAGCTTACATGATCTAGGATTAATCTTTAGTAAACAAAAGCCAATTTAGTTCGCTGATTGAATTAAAACAGACATGTCTTTAAAACTATCAACATTGAATATAATGCAGAATAAATTCAGGTTATGTCTGTTATAAAATTTGTCAGCAAAGAAAATAACTTAGAATGATGACTTATTTTGTCTAAGATCTCATGAAATTTTTGTGGGTACTCTAAACACAATCGTTGGGAGCATATGATTTAGAACTGTAAGTAAGATAAAAAAATTTTTGGTGAACTCTGTAGCAATAATTATATGGTATATGTAATTAAAAAAAAATAGTTTCCCTAATCTCTTTGGTAACTAGAAACTTTAGAGTTTTGCTAAGTTAAATTAAATGATTGAAATTCCTTGAACACCTAGATCATTTCCAAATAAGATAAAATAATGAAACATTAATTACTAAACATAGGTTCACCCATTTTTGGCTTCTTAGTACAGAGGAACTAAAGATATTTGGATTTATTAGTAAACATGTTTTGTGCCATGCTGAAAAACTCTCTATGAAAAAGTACATATTTCTAGAAATTACCGAACATGTTTATAAATGTGCCATTCCACAGAATGCTAATATAAAAGATAGTTCATAATTATTTCTTTGTTTTTCACTAGAAATTAAGATTTTTAAAGGTTAAATATTCTAATATTAAGGTATTTTTGTTAAGGGAAATGAAACTAATTTTGTTTCGGAAAGGGAAGGCAATATACTGACGAAGAATCTAAAAGCATCTAGAAATTGGAGAAGAGAGAAAGAGAGAATTTTACCTTGTGTAGTCAAGTTTGTTACCGCACCAGGTCCGTTTTTGCCCACCACCCAGAAAGCCAAACACCTAGACTATTAGATTACAGCAGAGAGATAGGGTTTAATAATCACAAGGCCACCAAGTGAGGAAACAGGAGAATGAATCTCAAATCTGCTTCCCCAAAAATAGGGACTCGGGGAATTTACGGGGTAGGGGGCAAGGTGGTCTGAAATGATTGGAGGTGAGGAGAGATGAGGTAGTTGATGATCTGCACAAGCATAGTCAGGCTTCATGCCTCTTCATAGGAGGCATGTTCACAGAATGGTGGCATGAGCGTGCCTTGAGGGTGGAGTTCCAACCTCTTGACATCAAAAGATCACCCTACATGTCTATGTGGGCCCAGTTGATGGGTTGGTGGTCTCAGTCCAGCCAGAAGTGGACAAGGGATTCCACTCCTGAAAAAAATAGCACAAACACCCATTACCACGGTGACAAAGGCTCCAGGGAGATGTCATCCATAGGAACCTAGTGGGAGTCAGATAGCATATCACCTAAACAGCACAGTTAAAAATTGGCAAGTTTATCATGCAAATTTAAGTCCTCATCTTTTCTTCTGATAAGTTTCTAGGTAAGGCCATCCCCTCCTTCTTCCTGGCACAGGGAAGAACACATTCTTACAAATAGAGATTTCCTTTACAAATGTAAATGTCTATTACAAAGGGTAAGCAGAACTAAGAATGGGCTTAGCAAGGACCCTCCCAGATACCTGGAGATGTCTATTGTAATGGCCTGTTCTGGGGGCAGACTTCCCATCCCAAACTCTTTTGGTCAGTTAATGGGGGTGGGGGTCAAAGTATCTTTCAGGCAGAGACATATTTTGAGGTGGCCAATTCCAATCCCCCATAGTTACTAACTGCTTAATCATCAATGGCTAACTGTTTGCTGGTTTCAAGTTGGTTAAAATTGGATTATTATAAGGGTTTTGTAAATAGGCTTTAATATCAATAAGTGTATTGAAGTAAAATAGACATTAATTTTCTTTCACTTGATAAAAGGACACAGTTTTCTTGGACTATTAGTTCTACTCCAATAAGAGATTAAAAAGGAAAACAAAGATTTGATGTTTTATCAAAATAATTTTCTGTCCTTTACCAGGTCTTTGATTACTTAGGAAAAACTGAGTCTTTATAATATTAAAAGAACTAAGTTTTGCTAATATATAATTAAGTTTCAAAATAATCTGTAGTGCTATTTAGGCTATGTATATATATTTGACAAACTTCTGAAAATCAGGTCCTAAATAAAGTCTTTTTGACCTGGAAGAAACTTTGGGATTTTTCCAGAGGACCTAGAACATTCCAAAAGATTTATTAGACTAATTAAGTGTACTTGGTATTTCAATTACATGGGAAGCATTGTCAAATAAAAAGTACTACTAAGCCTTCTTTATGCTGTATTTTCATAGGTATATAAGTTTCTAGCAATTATGTGAAATTCCTAGAAATCTGCTATGTCCCAGTATAAAACATTGTTTGTCATCAAAATCGAGGATCACAATAAAAGTACTGAATCTGAGTAGCAGGAAAATGCCCTAGCTGACTTCTATGCTAAGGCAGCAACAAGAGAATCTGTAAAGATTGTGGTACATGTGGAGGAAATCCATTCTGACTGTGCAAAGAATAGGCTCTTATTGCCAGACTTTAGCCATCCTAATGTCCATGTAACATGGCAACAGTCTGCTCCTGAATCAGAGAAATTAAGATGAGCAAACAATGGCTATAAATTAAACCAACAGTTGGGCTATGGGAAACCCAAGACGGCCACTTAGTTCTTTCAAGATCCCTGGCACAACCCCATGATTTGGTCTTTGCACTCCTTTACCCACCATAGAAAAATCTATTTTTATCCCCAGAGGTTTCAGGCTTCCTCCCTCTGGGTCCTTTGAGCACCTACAATTGGACATCATCAACCACTACCTAGAATGGTTATCAATACGTTCTTGTTATTATATGTATGTTTTCTGTATTGTTTGAAGCCTTCCTGAGACAAGGAGGAAGGTAGATATGAGCTGGGAGCAAAGTCACTCCAACAGGTGCAACATCCTGATTACTGTGCAGCAGCTCTTCAGGTATGCATCTCTTCCCCTGACCCTGGCCAAGAGTATCTCCAAGCCTCATTATACCTTCATTTGCATTGCGATTTTGACCTCCCTTCTGGGGGATCACCACCATGACAGTTCTGGAGATGCCTACATAAGGAAAAAATCTCCCCCTCCTGACAAGGGGGTGGAGATGATGCCCTGGTTTGTCCATATGCCAAGACCCTCACCTACCCCCGGGACTCCACATACCAAAGCCACTGACCACCATATGTCCAGGCAGTTGATCACCTCAAGCCTGCCCACCCCTCCCCTTAAGGACATATTTTCCCTTTGCTAATAAATCCTCCTCTGTCAAAACTTCCTCTGTGTCTCTGCTCTCGAATTACTTTGTCTATGTGGACCAAGAAACTGGGACCTAACCGCACCAATCTGACTGGTGCTGACGACGTTCCTTTGCCACCAGGTTGATGCCCTCACAATGGCAAAGAAACTGTAAGAGAGTGTGTTTTCCACATGGGGTACACCTTCCACAGTCTCCAGTGAGCAAGGTATTCACATGACTGGGCAAAGCATATGAGCCTTAACAAAAATCTTGCAAGCTTCTTGGAATTATCACTGTCCCTATCACTCTCAATCATCAGCAAAGGTGATGGAAAAACTGGATTCAAGCATGACAAGATTTAATAACATGCTACTGAATGAACTGATGAGGATTATTATACTTTTTATGTCTCTGTGTTTAAATTATTACTGATTCTTTAATGTTTTTCCAGATTCAAAGAAATCTTTTCTCTTAAGCTATCAACAATTTGGTAAAATATACCTTAATGAACAAAGATGAAACATTGACTTTTTTTCCCTACCTGATCCCTCCAGAATTCAGAAACTATCAGTGAATATTCTAATTTTCATGATAATGCATTTATTTACAAAAGTTCAATGAGAATCTGTTCTCCTCAAAACAAGACACAATTAGAAACATTGGTTATGTTACTAACGCTTTGACTGGAACATCATAATTGAGAGAAATGCATAGACATAGATATGACTAGACAGCTTTAAGAAACCAGACTGACTTTATGGAGCCAATAAAGCCCCTTGGGGGAAAAAACACAGCTTGGTACCTTTACAAACTTCCAGCAGCCCTACCAGGGAAGTAAGGAAGGTCACTTCCCGGCTGCAAGAACCTCAAAATATTTTCAGGACCTTGAGAAGAGAGAAATTCACCCAAATCTATACATATTGCAAGCAAGTCTGATACTAAATCCATAGAGTGGCTTCCTGGCCTTGAGAGGCATTTAAAAGTTCAGTCCAGGAGTTTCTTATGAAAAGTTCCAGCAAAGCAAATTTGAAATACCCTATAAGGGTCCAGCCCAGTGGCATAGTGCTTAAGTTCACCCACTCCACTTTGGCAGCCTGGGGTCTGCAGGTTTGGATTCTGGGCACAGACCTATGCACCACTTATGAAAGCCATTCTGTGGTGAGTATCCTACATATAAAATAAGGAAGATGGTCACAGATGTTAGATCAGGGCCAATCTTCCTCAGCAAAAAGAGGAGGATTGGCAATAGATATAAGCTCAGGACTAATTTTCCTCACCAAAAAAAAAAAAAAATACACTATAATATAAATCTCCATTCATGCTGTACTTATGTAAATAATTAAGCCAAGTTTATGAAAATAGATTTATTTGGCCAAGAAGTTAGTCTTAATTTGGCTAACTTTGAAAACTAAGGGTGATTTTAGAAAGAAAAATTACATTTCAGTAATACACATTTGTGGATGTTAGATTCAAGTGCTATTCATTATTTTTAAACTTTTATTTTCTACATGTAAACTGAGTTGGATCCTGAATTCCTCCAGTTTCCTCAAATATTTGGCTACAACTGTTAAAACTAATGTTTCAAATTTTTCTCCCACTTTTGACTTGGAATCATTGAGAACTCAAGCTGCCCTTTTCCTGAAGCCTGCAACCCAAAGTTGGTGACTTGATATAAAGTTCAGCTAAATCATCACAATAGCCCATGTTAGACAATCTTTATGGCTGCTGCTGTATGAGCCACTCAGAAAGTTTACCTGAACACCAATGACATCATCAGAGGCATTTCAAACTAGAAAAGATGCCTTTACTCTGAAATCTAGAAATCTTCTTAACTGGCTATCCCCTGGGCTCAGAAACTGGTTTATATTTTGCTTTAACCATTAACTTTTGTTTTCCTTTTCTTTCCATAGAAATGCCTCTTATTAAATACCTGATTACTTGCTTACACAACATAGGCCTAACTTTGGGAACCCACCTGCATCATCATCTCCTGAAATATATTTAAATGAACTGACATATTGTCAGGTCTAAGAGATTGGTTCAATGAGATGGAACAACATGCCAACTCAAATTCTGTACTGTGAAACTTATGGGGAAGTTTTGTTTTTTTTTTTCGGTGAGAAAGATTGGACCTGAGCTAACATGTGTTGCCAATCTTGTACTTTTCACTGGAGAAATATTGCCCCTGAGCTAACATCTGTGCCAATATTCCTCTAATTTGTATATGGGATGCCGCCATGGCATGGCATGATAAGCATTCTACAGACCCACGTCTAGGATCAGAGCCCCACGAACCCCAGGTCGCTGAAGTGGAGCACATGAACTTAACCACCGGGCCACCGGGCTGGCCCCTAGGGGACGTTTTAAAGGTAGGACTGTGGGGAAGCAAATTTTGCCACCCAAAATATGTCTCTTCAGCATGAGGTTTACTTTAGGCCCATTATTTTAAGAAACAGAAGACTCAAAATTTTTGACCTGCTTAATTGGCTACCCTCAGGTACGTCCTCATGGTTTAGAACTATTATACAACGTGTATTAGTGTCTTGCTTGTGATTCTAGGAATTGTTATTATTAAAGACTCGGCTTCTATTGCTTTCCACAATGCTAAAAAAAGCTCCACACAAATCATGGTAACCCAATATTTTAAATTAAATTCTAATACTTATTTGGCCAACTTAAAAAAATTACTTTTGTTTATTTCATGGGACTTGATGACAAGCTTTCCTCTGCTCTGGGTCTCTTGTTGCTCAAATGTGGCCTAAAACCTCCTAAGGGTACCATGTGCTCTCCTACACAGGACATGACGTACCTGAAATGAGCCTTCCTCATGAGGGGAGACCAAAGATGCTTTCCAAGTGTCAATCAGTATCTATTTCAAACATGTATTTGTTTACTCCTTAAAGCTGCAAGAGTAACAAACGCAAATGTAAACAATGATTTCAACTCATGGAAACACCTTCCCCTAGAGCACTCAGTCCAGTTTCCACAGTTTAGAAAGCTGTTCAGTTGATCCTAGATTTTCCAGGTAAACTGTGAGATTTCTGAGAGTATGGCTGCTCTGGCACTATGTTCATGTTAGGAGCTTAGTAATATTGGTGCATTAAATAAATGTATTTGCAAAAAACAGCTGGAAAATTGCCATAAGGTATGGAAATATATGTGCTCATCCTATATTTTGTATCATTTTTTCTTCAATGGAGAGACAAAGTTTTCAAAAACATAGACTAATAATGTGTATGTGCACCCTTAAATAAGATTTTAGGCCTTTAAAACAGATGATTTCTAAGTACTTAGTGAAGGAATGTGTAACCATTGAGAACCCAAATTATAGATTCCTGTGTCTGAGATAGCCAAGTATGCTTAATTAGTCTAATAAATCTTTTGGAATGTTCTGTGTCCTCTGGAAAAAACCCTGAAGTTTCTTCCAGGTCAAAAAGACTTTATTTAGGATCTGATTTGCAGAAGTTTGTCAAATATATATATATATATTTATAAAGCATTATATATATATATATAAAACATTAAAACACTTGCCTAAATAGGACTACAGAATATTATGAAACTTAATACTTAATAATCTATTAGCAAAACTTAGTTTTTTTAATATTAAGAAGACCCAATATTTCCTAAGTAATCAATGACTTGATAAAGCACGGGAAATTGTTCTGATAAAACATAAAATTTTTGTTTTCCTTTTTAATCTCTTACTGGGAGCTGACATAATAGTCCAAAAATACTTTGTCCTTTTATCATATGAAAGCAAATTAAAGTTTGTTTTACATCAGTTCACTTATTGATATTAAAGCCTATTTACAAAACCCTTATAGTAACAATACAATTTTAACCAAATTGACTACACAAGGTATAATTCTCTCTTTCTCTCTTCTCAACTTTCTATATGCATTTAGTTTGTCCTTCATTTTTTTCCTTCCCATTCTGTAACAAAGTTACTCTCATTTCCCTTATCAAAAATGCATCTTCATATTAAAATATTTAACCTGTAAAAATCTTAATTTCTAGTGAAAAACTAAGAAATAAAAAATTATGACCTGTCTTTTATATTAGCATTTTGTGGATTGGCAGATTTATGAACATGTTTTGTAGTTTCTAGAAATATGTGCTTTTTCACAGAAAATTTCTCAGCATGGCACAAAACATGTTTACTAAAAAATCCAAATACCTTTTGTTCCTATGGCCTAGGAAGCCAAAAATAGGTGAACTTATGTTTGTCACCAATGTTTCACTATTTTATCGTATTTGGAAATGATCTAGGTGTTCAGGGAATTTCGGCCATTTAATTTAACTTAGCAAAAACTCTAAAGTTTCTAGTTACCAAAGAGATTTGGGAAACTATTTTTTGAGTACACATACCATACAATTATTGTTAAAGAGTTCATCTAAAAACTTTTTATCTCACTTACAGCTTCATATGTTCCCAACAATTATGTTAGATTACCCTCAAAAACTTCATGAGACATAAGACAAAATAAATCATCATTCCAAGTTATTTTCTTTGCTGACAAATTTTGTTACGGAGATAACATGAATTTGACTAGTAAACACAGGTAGAACAAAAGTTGTTTATCTACATTATATTCAATGTTGATAATTTTAAAGACATGTCTGTTTTAATTAAATCAATGAACTAAACTGTCTTTTGTTTACTAAAGATTAATCCTAGATCATGTAAACTTTATAAACATTTAGGATAGTTTCTACATTCCTGAGAGTGTTAGAATACTCAGTCCTTACAAATGCTTGACCTTTAAACCAACTAAATCGTGATTTTTTTTATAAATCAATTTTAGCAGTATCATCTGGAGGTAGAAAAGTATCATACATTTACAACACATATAAATATAGACCTACATACATAGAGACCCACAGCTATAGCTGTTTAAAATTACTGCCACAAATTAGATACAGTAATACAATACTCACTAGTTATGAAAGAATAGTTGGTGTTGGTCCCGTGGCTTAGCAGTTAAGTGCGCATGCTCTGCCGCTTACGGCCCAGGTTTCCATCCCGGGCGCGCACTGATGCACTGCTTCTCCGGCCATGCTGAGGCTGTGTCCCACATACAGGAACTAGAAGGATGTGCAGCTATGACATACGACTATCTACTGGGGCTTTGGGGGAAAAAATAAATAAATAAAATTATGAAAGAATAGTTGGATCCAAACTTTGTTTAGCAGTTGGAATAGGATAAGTTTATCTGCTCAGCTGGCAAAAGGTTTTTTTACTGAACTTGTGGAGAAGACTTTTAATATTTGTATTTGCCCTTGACAAGTAATCTTATGAAAGTTGTGACAAGGGCACCCGTATGGCATTTTGCATTTTAGAAAAGCCTCTTCCCTTCTTTTCTTTTCTTCAGTCTTAGGAATTGGAGATGGTCTAGATAATTGTTACCAGGAGGAGATCTGATAAAATTTTTACATCTCAAAAGCACAGGGAAAGAATGCAAACTCCTCTAAGAAGGACTTTGGTTTCTTAAGGCCAGAATACTTATAAACCTGTTGAGATAAATTGCAGGAGGTTATGGAACTAATGAAGAAGAATGAGTGGAACTTGAATTACCACTAGGGCTGTATTTCCACTTTGCAAAGATTTGTAAGATGTAAATTAAATGACATTATAGATTGATCCACCCATCCAACTACATTATCCTCAATTTTCTTCTTTTCCTCTGGTTTCACAGATTTATTTTAATTTAGGGGAGAACGCCTTAAAAAAATTCAGGTCAGGCTCTGAATATCAGCTTCCAATTTGGCCAAATTTGTGATTAGTAAATTCTTTCAAGCATGTTGCCAGAATTTACCCAAGAAAAACAGTAAATATTTCCGGCAATATTAACCAAACCCATTAATTTTTTACTTTATTTCCACCTTGACAATTTAAGGGAATAATGTAGCATCTTCCCAAAAAATTTCTTAGAGTCTTATCAACTCTGGGAAGGACCCATATGGGGACCCTACTTCAAAGGTAGACATGGGGGTGTCTGTGATAGCATTAACTTGGCAAACATTTGTTTACAGTTGCAGCCTTTTCTTTTAGGTACCTCATTTTTAATTTTCTTTGGCTTTTTTGGAACAAAACTTTCAATGAAGCTATTTTGGAAGTTCAAAGCCTTTGTTTTTAAGGGCACTTCTTAAATTGTTACCAGCACATTGGGTTCTTGCTGTACCCCAGGATAGAAATCAAGAGAGACAACGAGTAGAAATAAAAAGGTAAGAGTTTATTAGCTTGTGCACAAAGGAGGCACAAGGGAGGTGGTGCAGAAAGGAAAGGGGCAGGCGACTGGCTCATTTGGGAGTGGGAGTGTAGAGCTTTTATTAGGCAAATGTTGGGGAGAAGTGGCTTGTTATGGCACATAGAGGTGGGGTTTTGCTTGTGCTGTTGTTCCACATGCCGTCACGTGTGTTGCATGTATTATTAGCATGCTAGCTCTCCACTCCTGGGTGTGATTTTTAGTATGGCAATGGTGCTAGGGTCACCTTCAGATAACTCCTGGGTGCTAGGGCACTTTTTGCTTAAGCCTGGGAAAGTCCTGAAACTATGGAATATGGATCTGGGTGGTCTCTACCTGATTCTCCTAGCTTATGGGTTGGTTACGGGCCTTAACTTATTAGGCCAGGGGTCTTGCCAATGGCCTTGTCTCATTAGGCTTGTTCCTGTCTCATTCCCCCCTGAGAGATTTTATTTTCCTTAATTTTAAAGATCATGGGCAAAATTCTCTTCTTCTGAAGCTGCTTCCTTCTGACAGGGGGCATTAAGAAGGGGGTCCTACATCTCAGAGGAGTAAAAATCATTTTCAGTTTGTTTTAGGGTCCAGTATGAATGAGAATGAGGCCCCGGGGGTTGGCCATTGGAAGTGGCTGGAATCCTTGCTTGACCATCAGTTTGACGTAGAATTGTTGGATCCTAGAGGACATGAACTTGACAAGAAGGTTAAAAATACAGGGACTAAAAATTAATAGGACTAGGATGATTACCAGTGGTCCCAAGAAGGGAAGGAACCAGGTAAGGGATGGGACGATACCCTTGATCAGTGACCACAACCGGTTAGGGCCTGTTCCTTGGTTATATCTGTGAAGCCAGGATGCTTATTCATAGATTTCTTTTATGTTGGTCTCAACCTCCCCTGAGTTATTAACGTAAGTCATTTCTAGCAAAACAAAAAGAAAAACAGAGCTAATGGTGGGAGCAAATTATAAACCAGTTTCTGAGCCCAGGGAGTAGCCAAGAGAAAAATTTCTAGTTGTCAGAGTCGAAGCGTCTTTTGTAGCTGGAAATGTCTCTGATGATGTCATTGGGTGTTCAGGTATCTTTATGAATGGCTTACCCAGCGACAGACATGAATATCTCTTAAGTTTATATCAGGTTGTCCAGCTTCAGTCTCTGGGGCTTCAGGAAAAGGGCAGGTTCAGTGATTCCAAATGAAAATGATGGAAAAAAATTGAAAACATTAGTTTGGAGATTTGTAGCCAGATATTTCAGAAGACTAGAAGAATTCAGGATCCAGTCCAGTTTACAGATAAAAACCTCAAAGATAATTATCAGAACTATAACCTAATGTCCATGAATGTGTACAATATTTTCTATTGAAACATAGTTTTGCTCTCTAAAATCACCCTCATTTTTACCAAAGATAGCCAATTAAGATTCATTGGTTTGCAAAATAAGTCTAGTTTCAATAAAGTTGGCCCAATTATTCACATAACTACAGCAAGAATAGAAATTGTTTATATAGACTCTTTCAAATCTGCTTTACTGAAGCTATTTATAAGGAACCTCAGATTGAACTTTAAAGGCCTCTTGAGGCCATGAAAGCCAAGCCAATGACTTGTCATCAGACAATGCCTGCAATATCTACAGATTTGGGTGGATTCTGCTCTTCTCGAGGTCCCCCAAAATATTTTGAGTTTCCTTGCAACTGCCAGAGAAATGACCTTCCTTACTCACCTGGAAAGGTAGCTGGGAACCCTGTAAACAAGGTACAAGGCCAATATTTCCAAGTGGCTTTATTCTAGAAAGTCAACTTTTTTTTTTTTTTTTGTAAGGAAGATCAGCCCTGAGCTAACATCCGTGCTAATCCTCCTCTTTTTGAGTCAGAAGACCGACTCTGAGCTAACGTCTATTGCCAATCCTCCTCCTTTTTTCCCCCAAAGCTGCAGTAGATAGTTGTATGTCATAGTTGCACATCCTTCTAGTTGCTGTATGTGGAACACGGCCTCAGCATGGCCGGAGAAGTGGTGTGTCGGTGCATGCCCGGGATCCAAACCCGGGCCACCAGTAGCGGAGCGCATGCATTCAACCGCCAAACCACCAGGCCGGCCCCCAGAAAGTCAACCTTTATTCCTCAAAAGCTGTCTTGTCATATCTGAGTCTGTATATTTCTCTCAAATGTAACATTCCAATCAAAGGCTTGGTAATATAACTAATGTTTCCAATTGTCTTGTTATAAGGAGAACAAATTCTTATTTAACTTATGCAAATAACTGTATTGCCATGAAAACAATACTTACTCACTAAGAGTTTCCAAATTCTGGAGGGATCAAGTAGTGAGAAAAAAGATAAATGTTTCAACACTGCTTACAGATGTATAATTTTACCAAATTCTTATAAGTCATAGTTAGCTTAAGGAAAAGAGAAAAAGGTTTCCTTAAATCTTAAAAAATAAAACATCAAAAAAATCAGCAATATCTCAAAAGAAAAGTCATGTAAACTATAATCATCCTCATCAGCTCATTCAGTCCTGTGCAATCAATTCTTGATGTTAATCTGTTAGCAGTTTCATGAACTCATCAGCTTCTCTGTTAGAGTTCTGTAATGTCTTATCCAGTTCAGTTTTATGATCTGAAAGCTTATCAGAAAGCTATATTCTAGAGTAAGTGTCAGAGTTTTTTCCATGAATCTCTCTGAAGATGAAACATATTTGCAAAAGCATCAGAGTAAAACAACAACCATCTGCAAATGACAAAAGACTCAAAAAAAAGGCAATTGACAAAGAAACTTGCCTTTTTTCTGCAACATACAACACTTCAAGGCAATAACTAGAATTATGGCTGACAACCAGGATAGATCAGAATTTTACATAATTTTTAAGACGTTTATATCAATAACATTTACCCACATAATACCACCTAAGAGGGTTTATCATCACTTATTTGACAATGCTTCCCACGTAGTTTAACATACCAAATATGCCTAATAAGATTAGTATCTTCTTTATAGGAAGAGAGACCAAATTTCTTTGAGAATTCCCAGGGGCCCTCTGAAAATTCTCAGAGAAATTTTTTTCCTTCAAGTCAAAAGGAAACTTAATTTAGGATTTGAATTTTGGGAGAAGAGAAGCTTGTCATAAATATCAAAGTGTTTTAAAACACTTGATCAAATAAGAAATAATGCTCACTGTGAAACAATGCTCAGTTATCCATTTAATCAAAGTGACAACAGAAACAGTCAAGGGCAAACAGAGAGTTAAAATAGCAAAAACAAAAAACAAAAAAACCTTAATAGAGAAACCTCAGTCTTTTTTTGAACATAGGAAGTTATTTGAACAAAACATAGATCTCTGTCTTTTAGGTAAACTTACTCAAAGGTAAAGAAAAACCTTTTAGAGACCAGCCCAGTGGTGTAGCAATTGTGTTTGTGCATTCCACTTCAGTGGCCCGGAGTCCACCAGTTTGGATCCTGGGCATGGACCTACTCACCACTCATCAAGCCATGCTGAGGTGGCATCCCACATAGAAGAGCTACAACCCTACAACTATGATATACAACTATGTACTGGGACTTTGGGGAGAAAAAAAGAAAAAGAAGAAGATTGGCTACAGATGTTAGCTTAGGGCCAATCTTCCTCAGAAAAAAAAAACTTTTCTAACCTCTTTATCAAGAGCAGACTAAGAGTTTAAGAAAATTATCCCTGGGGCCGGCCCCATGGCTTAGTGGTTAAGTGCACACACTCCGTTACTTGTGGCCCAGGTTTGGATCCTGGGTGCACGCTGATGCACCGCTTCTCTGGCCATGCTGAGGCCATGTCCCACATACAGCAACTAGAAGGATGTGCATCTATGACATACAACTATCTATTGGGGCTTTAGGGGAAAAAAAAGGAGGAGGATTGGCAATAGATGTTAGCTCGGGGCTGATCTTCCTCACAAAAAAAAAAGAAAGACAATTATCCCTTTTAAGAGAAAGAAAGCCACATTTTAATTTTTGTAACAGCTTACTTTTTATGTTAAAACTTATTTACTTATATTAATTAGAATTTTTAACCCTTACAGATTTTAGTGAAAACTAAAAAGAAACCAGTTATGAATTGTCTTTCACATTAGCATCCTGTGGCATGGCAAATTTATAAACACTTTTTATAATTTCTAGAAACATGCTACTTCTTAGTACAATTTTAATAAAATACAAGACATGCTTTTTAATAGACCCAAACACCTTTTAGTTTCTCTGTAATAAGAAGCCAAAAGTAGATAAACTTATACATGTTTAGCAATAATGTTTCAATGACTTACATACTCAGTGAATTTTTTTATTTAATTTCTCCTAGCAAAATTTCAAAGTTTCAAGTTACCAGAGAGATTTTGAAAGTTATCTTAAATATACATTCCATAAATAAAAGGTTTACCCAACACTTTTATCTTTTCCACATCTATTTAGTTTACCCATTCCCAATAATTATTTAGATTGCCTACAAAACTTCAGGAGACATTAGATAAAATTAGCCATCATTTTAAGTTATTATTTTTGTTAACCAGTTTTGTAATAGAGATAACATTAGCTTATTTGACCAATGAAGGCTGCAGATCTGCATCATATCCAATGCTGATAACTCTGAGGTTATGTCCATTTTAATCAAACCAACAATCTAATTAAGTTTTCATTTACAAAAGATTAATTTATGTCATGTTAACTTGAAAGACATTTGTGTTAACTGCATTTAGAAACACTTTACGTAAGCACTTACTTTAAGCCAACTAAATAGAGGTCTTTAGAAATTATACCATCCAGAGGTAAAATATCACACATATATAACATACATATAGACACATATACACTGAGTCTCCACAGTTATTGTTTTAAAGTTACTGCCATGAATCAGGTACAGTAATACACGAGTTGTGAATCCAAATTTTGTTTTAAGCCTTTTTACCAATATTTGTGGAGCAGACACTAAAGATGCTAGATTTTTGGCAAGGGTGTTCTCACGGTCGTTTTGTTCTTTTCCTTTTTCCCTTTTCTTTTTTTTTCTTCAGTCCTAAGAATTAGCGATGGGCTAGATATTCCCTAGAGGGTTCAAAAATTCTTTGAGATAAGGAAAATGCGTGGAGCCTGAACTGCCTCTAGAGCTGCATTTCCAGTCTTACAAGGATTTTTTTAAGGACAATTGCTCTTGATTTCTCATTGTAACTCAAATGACATTATTGGTTGACCTACCTGTTCAAATACATCA
The DNA here is from genome assembly GCF_057802395.1 of Ceratotherium simum simum. Taxonomy (NCBI): domain Eukaryota; kingdom Metazoa; phylum Chordata; class Mammalia; order Perissodactyla; family Rhinocerotidae; genus Ceratotherium; species Ceratotherium simum. Next base: position 54,724,049 of record NC_141907.1, on the reverse strand, counting down.
TAAAGGCACAGAGAAACCACTCGAGTTTTCTCTAAGATGGAGTTTCTGGGGCATAACTCACCCAGTTGAAAGTGTTTCCAATTATTTAAAATGCACCTGAAGGGTAAGTCTCCAGGGATGCTTGGTGCATTCCCCATGGTGGTAAAGCTGGTGTCCAACTGACAGCAGCAGCATAGCTGTAAGATTTAGTCAAGTCCCACTCAGCCCGGGCACTTAGTCCCTGAGCCAGCACAAGGCAAGCCAGAGGGGCAAGAGGAAAAGGCCTGGACCGGGCAGGTGGCCAGGGCTCCCAATGCCGGGGTTGAGAGTTAAGTCTCTCGAAGATGGTTTTCAAGTTTTCTATTTTACAGAAGGTCCAGGTTCTGCTCAAGTCCAGCCTGAACTTAATCTCAACTTGATGACAACAGAGGAGGTGACTAATGAGACAGACAAAGAAGGGAAAGAGGTGATCAGGCCTCACCCTCATGGCCTCTTGCCAAGGGTTATCAAGATAAGGGTACACAAACAACAGTTCCAGTGCTGGAGCACACAACCACAGTAAGACAGTTTACAGAATAAATTACAGGTCTCCTCTCCCCATAACTGACTCAGTAGACACCTAAAATACTCAACAGGTTCTTGACAGGAGACAAAACAAGGTTCCAGATTGTCAGTCAAATGACTGACTCAGGGGTCAACCTGGAATCACTCCAGGTCCCCCAAAACCAGAGAAGAGCTCCCAGGGGTGGAATACAGACTCTCCAAACCAGAGACTGCAGCGTTGTCAGTCAAAGGACTGACCCAAGGGTCAACCTGGAATCATCCCAGGTGCCCAAACAGATTAACAGAAATCAGGACCGCCACGAAAAGGCACCTCACTTGGGTGTTGCCAAGATGATCAGGCCCAGAAACCAGAGGAGAGCCCCCAGAGGTGGAACGTGGACTCTCTGAAACCAGAAAAACCATACTGTCAGGCTAATGATTGACACAGGGGCTCAGGGTGCCCCTGAAACCAGAGGAGAGAAAATTTTCATAAAGAGGATGAGAAAGAGAGAGAGAGAGAAGGAAAAGAGGGAGACTTTAAGAAAGCTGGTCAGACTGGAAGATGTTGGCTCCCAGGTGTTGACCTGACTTACCAAATGCTGGAGTCTGAATCAAAGGTTCAGCTGCAGCTGCTTATGTCCACGTTCAGGCAGGCAGACCGGTCCAGTGCTAGGCCGATCCAATCTTCAACCAAGATTCAAGAAAGTCCTATCTGGGTTGTCAAAGTGTTACTGGTGCATTGAGTTCTTGCTATCCTCCGGGATAGAAATAAACAGAGACAAGAAATGGTAGTAAAAAAGTAAAAGTTTATTAGCTTGTGCACAGGAGAGGCACAAGGGAGCCAGGGTAAAAGGAAAGGGCAGGTGACCGGATCACTTGGGAATGGGATTGTGGGACTCTTATTAGGCAAAAGTTGGGGAGAAGTGCCTTGTCATGGTACATAGGGGTGGAATTTTTCTTGTACTTGCGCTGTTGCTCGACATGCCACCACATGTGTTGCATGTATCATTAGCATGCTAGCTCTTTAGCCATGGGTGTGATTTTTAGTATAGCCATGGGGCTAGGGTCACCTTCAGACAACTCCTGGGTGATAGAGCTTGTGCTTAAGCCTGGGAAAGTTCTGAAACTGCAAAATATGGATCTAGGTGGGCTCTCTCTGATTCTTCTATCTTGTAGATTGGTTAGGGGTCTTATCTTGTTAGGCCAGGGAACTTGCAAATGTTCCCGTCTTGTTAGGCTGGTTCCTGTCTCAAAATTATCTAATTTGAATGTTCCTCATAATGGTCATTATAATTCTAGGTTATAATTCGTCTGAGGCTGGCAATAGTTTGGTAGGACCTTAGCTACAAATGGAGTTCATTCTCCATTTCTGCCCAGCCATATCTAGCTGCAAATGGCGTGCAACCACATTTCTGTCTGACTATATTTGGAGCTCCTAACCTGATGTTTACAAATCCATGCTCTCAGAACATGATAAAAGTTTGTAAGATTTTGCTGTTTTTGTAAATATTTCTAGCCTCTGGGAGCATAGTTCTTAAGCAGATGTGCTGGAAGGTGGTTTACTTAACTCTTTAGAAATTCAAGATCTCATTCAATTGGTCTGGTCTTAAATCTGTGCTTCTCAAATCTAGAGTGCAAAAACACAAGTTTTCAAAGTTCAAAAGAGCCCCAAAATGGCCAATGTAATTTTATATCATTCTTAGTAATTTTGTTCCACATAGGTAGAAATTTGCAAGAGAAGGGACCATTATTTTTGAGCATAAAACCAGCTAGAGTTCCTGAAGGAGGAATTTCTCAGGATTTTTTAGAAATTAAAGGTCCTGTGTTAAAGAAAATTGTGCAATAAAGATAATAATAGAGGAACCCCTACCAATGGGAGCCCTTTTAATTTAGTCAGAATACTCACCAAATAAGTAGGGAAACCCTTCCAGACAGCAATAGTTACGAGTCATGGTGAGCTGGCCCAAATAGGGAAACCCTTCTGAATGGCAACACCCATGAACCAGCTTTGAAACAATCATCTCCTGCTGGACAATTGCCCACAAATCCCAAAGCAAGGCAATGACTTAAACCAAAAGGATGGAGATCAGAGCCTGAGAGGTCTCATGCTTGGAGGAAATGGTGGTCCATGTAAGTGGTGATCACAAGAGGCTCATATAGGTACTGTTCCTGGTTCCAGAGGATTCTGGTCCACAAAGGTGAGATTGCTTCAGGTCCTGCTTCTGACACCATATGTCAACCTTCAAAAACAGAAATGAGTTTAAGAGACAAATTGTTATTTGAGATCAAAGAATTGCAATTTGAGGTGTACACATTCAGGTAGAAACCCAAATAGTGTCCCAACTACAGAATGAAAGCAAAGGGTTTTTATGAGAAATGGAAGGGGAAAATTACATGAGTTAAAGAGGAAAGAAAAAAAATTCTTTTGATATTAACAAGTTAAGCTACTCTTGGTTATACGTTCATTGATTATTGATTCTATCTTCAGAAAGTTCACAATCATCAGTCTTTGTGATTAGAATGTTCATTTTCCTGCTGGCTTCTCAAACAATTGGTTGTAAAACAATTGCCATATTGGCCGAGTCCAAGGTTGAAGAAACAAGATGAGTATGGCAGTTCCCCTGGAATGGCTGCTCCAGCTGTATTTTAAAATGGCTCCACTTATGTCAATTTTCCCATTGTGGTTTTGAGCACATCTCCCAGGTACCTAATAATATTAAACACCTTTACAAATGCTTGTTGACCACTTCTATATCCTCCTGAGAGAAAAGTCTATTCAGAATCTTTGTTGATTTAAAAAATTATGTTTATTGTCTTATTCTTGAATTGTAAAATATTTTTCTCATATAGCCTATATATAAATCCCCTATGAGATATAGGATTTGCAAATATATTCTCAAATTGTGTGGGTGTGTTTTCACTTTCTTGACAGTGTCATTTATAGAACAAAAGTTTTAAATTTTAATGAAGTCCAATTTCTCTATTTTTAATTTGCTTGTGCTCTTGGTGTCATATCTAAGGAACCATTGCCAAATTCAAGATCTCAAAGTTTTACCCCTATACGTTTTTCCTTAAGAGTCTTACACTTCCATATTCACACTTAGAGTTTTGATACGTTTTCAATAATTATTGCATATTCTTTGAGGTAGACAATACAACTTAATTATTTTACGTATAGATACTCATTTTTTCCAGAAGCAGTTATTTAAAAGAGTGTTCATCCATTGTCAAAAATCAACTGACCATACATGTCCCAGAATATTTCTGGATTCCAAAATCTACTCTATTTATTTATAAGCTTATCTGTGTGCCTGTATCACACTCTCTTGATTACTGTAATTTGTAGTTGGCCATGAAATCAGTGTAATTCCTTCAAATTTGTTCTTTTCTTTTTCAAAATTTTTGACTATTTTTAGATCTCTTGAATAATTATGTGATTTTTAGGATTAGTTTGTCAATTCGTGCAAGGAAGTCAGAAGGAATTTTGATAGAGATTGTGTTGACTTGTAGTGAGTTGCCATTACAAC